>NC_091358.1:2846006-2933506 GCF_038502225.1 Cherax quadricarinatus
AACCGACGTTATTGGTAATTAATTCTCTTGTGCATTGCAAAAAATAGTTCCTTGTTATTTTTGAAAAATTATATCTAAAAGATTTTGAATTTATTGGATAATGGAGTAACGAATAATGAAATATATAGAAAAAATGGAATGTCTTTCAGTATATTCTTTACATAAATTAATTTTAAATTATTCTGAATCATGTTGTTAAGCAGCATCCATAAAATATACGGTTAGAGATAGACAAATTAATGTTAAAAATATTAATTATTTCAATATTTTTATCAGGCAATAATGAATCATTAATAATTTTGTTAATGTATAATGATAATCTCCTACCATGGTAAGGTGTACTCTTCAGTATTATAAGAAGAAATCTGCTTAGGAGATAGGCTTGCGAAATTTTGTCTAAATAAATAGTAACTTGGGTAAAGGGTTCCCCATTGCCATACCAAATTTATGGATGTAGGTCTTATCGTTATCACAAACTGCATCGATAATATAATGTTTAAAAGTTCTGAGGTTTGCTGGTTTGATTAATGAGGTTTAAGGCCTATGGACTACTCGAGGGGATCAATTAACATACATGTCACCTCTTCGCAACTAGTCAGAAAAACTTTAATAAATAAAATAGAAAAAGATTGAAAACCTCTCATCATATACAAACTGTAGCTTGTTTAAGCAAGCAACTCTGTATTAACAATGGTTCTTAATTATTCTGATGAGATATGTAAAAATAATTATACTGAATTCTTTAATAAAGGGCGAAAAATCTTGTTTTAATACATCCATAAAATTCTTTGTACTTAGAAACTCTAAATATAATCAGCCTTAATATAATCACCAGTCACTTAGAAAATTTGTATCCAACTGAGGTACTGGAGCTAACTGTAGGCCTAGCTAAGCAGACACAGACACAGATATTTATACAGACACAGACCCCTGCAACCACAATTAGGTGAGTACAATTAGGTGAGTACACACACACACACACACACACACACACACACACACACACACACACACACACACACACACACACACACACACAAATTCCCACACACAGAAAGTGGAACAATCTAGAGAGTAATGTAGTAGAGGCAGGATCTATATACAGTTTTAAGAAGAGGTACCATAAAGCTCATTGAGCAGGGAGAAACTAGACCTAGTAGTGATCAGGAAAGAGGCGGGACCAGGAGCTGTGAATCGACTCCTGCAACCACAAATAGGTGAGTGCACACCACAACAGGCCAAGTGACCATTGACAAGTGTCTTTGAAAACTAGTAACTACTACTATTGCACACACACACTGTATATATATATATATATATATATATATATATATATATATATATATATATATATATATATATATATATATATATATATATATATATATATATATATATCATGGAATTTACTAATATAGCAAAAAGTTAGATTTGGTCTTGCAAAATAGGCAGACAGACAGACACAGGCAGACGGATGGACAGATAGACAGACAGACAGGCAGATATACACAGGCAGACAGACATACAGGTAGACACAGACTGACACACAGATATACACATACAGACACACACATATTCACAGACAGACCAGGCAGACACAGACACAGTAAATAAAGGCAATCCCTCAGACAGCTGCCAGACGTTGTTTCCTCTTTCTCTCTCTCTCTCTCTCTCTCTCTCTCTCCCATTCTCTCCCTTCTTCCTTTCCCCTCACCTTCCCTCTTCCTACTTCTCCCCTCTCCTCTTCCTCCTCCTCTACCATCCCCTACCTTCTTACCCCTCGGCTTGTCCCACTCTCTCTCACACACACCAACACTTCTCGTATATTACTCCTTGTCTTATCCTTTCCCCATTAAACATGTTTTATCCTCTCCTCTTCCTTCTCCTCCCTCATTTCCCTCCCACATCTTGCTTCCTCAAAACCCTCCTCACACCTCCCACTTCAAAACCCTTGATGGCAACACACAAAAAATAATTTTTTTTCGCACAACTTTGAAAAAAATCCGTATAATTTATGCTCGAGGAGAAAAAAATTATATATAAGATATACGATTAATAATTAAAACTGCTTAAAAAAATAATTAAAAAAATATGAATGTTAGGAACAGAGAATACGAAGGAAGAGAGAAAACAAGGTAAGGGATCCAGATTAAGTATCCCACAATCTACTAACAATACCAGGTATCCCATCATGCTACCAACAACATCAAGAACCTTACACTCCATCAGAATTACAAGGTATCCCACACGTCACTAATAACAACAGGTCTCCCATACGTTACTAACAACAGCAGGTATCCCATACGTTACTAACAACAGCAGGCATCCCACACGCTACTAGCAACAGCAGGTATCCCATACGTTACTAACAACAACAGATATCCCACACGTTACTAACAACAGCAGGTATCCCACACGTTACTAACAACAGCAGGTATCCCACACGTTACTAACAACAGCAGGTATCCCACAGGTTACTAACAACAACAGAAATATCAGCTATATTTAGACCTGTTGTTCCAATATTTTGCTCGGATATTAGAAGCACAATCTATTGTTCCAATGATTTAACTTAGGTATGAACAGTGGAACTGATTGTTCCAGAGTTTTAAGCAACCTAACCTGACCTAATCTAACCTAAACAATGATACTTGGTTATTCCAGCATTTTAACTA
This sequence comes from Cherax quadricarinatus, assembly GCF_038502225.1. Classification (NCBI taxonomy): domain Eukaryota; kingdom Metazoa; phylum Arthropoda; class Malacostraca; order Decapoda; family Parastacidae; genus Cherax; species Cherax quadricarinatus. Next base: position 2,848,682 of record NC_091358.1, read on the forward strand.
AGGTGTTCTAATCTTTTAATATAAGCCATTTAACACATAATTAACAGACCAAGTTGTTAATTCGTTATTTCGCTCGTATTTTGAGAAATTTAACCGTTCCAATATCTCTTTTTTTTGACTAGCATTCAGTAGCTATTAGGCGGTGATCAGGCCGTGGGTGTGTCTATCTTGGGAGAAATATGTGAATGGCCTCACCTGCTATAAAAAAAGTTACGTAGCGTTATTCTCAATGTTTACATCCTGCCCAGGTGAGGTTATAAACAAAGCTGGGTCGAATTATTTAAGTATAAATATCATTTATTTTCCTAACGTTTCGGAGCCTCAAACCCCATCTTCAGTAATGGAATATAAAATGCAGTATTAATTATTTACAACATAAACAAAAAAAATATTCTTTTTAAAAGGCAGCCATGCAATTTAAAATCTAAATAAGATACATAAATTAAAGTAACATAAAAAATATTAAATGTAACGTGGCTGCTAATGGAAAATTAAAAACTTGTGCATAAAAGTATAAGTTAGTGAACAGCTACATAAATACGCAATTACTCATTTGAGGCTTAAATCTCACCTCATATACATTATGACAATCGTTTGTGGTGATGAGGCCACAACTGTGAGGTTCCCAGAAGTAAGATGTTTATGTAAGTCAAATGATCTCTGATTAAAGAGTGGCGTATAAAGTTTCGTTCTTAAAAAGGCGTATAAAGTTTCGTGAGGTATTCTTTAAGTATCGTCAGGTACTTTCTATCTATCCATCAATGTTCTTAAAAAGGCGTATAAAGTTTCGTGAGGTATTCTTTAAGTATCGTCAGGTACTTTCTATCTATCCATCAATGTTCTTAAAAAGACGTATAAAGTTTCGTGAGGTATTCTTTAAGTATCGTTAGGTACTTCCTATCTATCCAGTAATGTTCTTAATGAGGCGTATGAAGTATCGTGAGGTATTCTTCAAGTCCTGAATAACACTGGATCTCAGGTCATAAGGAAAAGTATCATCGTTCACTAAAAATAATATTCCTATATTATGTTCATTGGAGAATACACACTGAAAATTAATCTGTCGAAAGGAGTATTTGTATATATTACCCAGTGCTGTATGAATGTGTAAACTAGGTTCCTTACGTACAGTAGCTTAATGTACCGAATATCGTAAGGAACTGTGCAAGTTACTGGAGAAAAATACAAATTTATTGTTCGTAAACTTGCTTAGCCCATTTTAAAATAATTTACTGGGATAACCATTTATACAAAATAATTCAACAAGTATTTAACCTCATTATCGAACAGATAGCCTGAGTATCGTATGCCGTATCATTCCCTATTGGAAATAAGTCACTTTGTCTTACATTTTTGGGTCATCCCAGGTTCTCTACATATATGCTGCTATGTATGATAATCTATGTAACTGTATTTGTGTATACCTGAATAAATTTACTAGTTCAGGACAAAAACTAAGATAAGTTAAACCTAAGTCAGTGATTTTTTCCTTCCTTTAAATTACCATTATTATTCCTAATCAAAATACATAGAAATACCAGTGTTGATTTTTTTTTTCAATTTTAAATGCGAATTTCATGTGTTTCGTGTTAAGAAATATGAATGAATTTAATTACGTCATGCACATGTCTGTAATAATACAAGAATCTGAAGGTTCATAGACAATGACTTCACCACATTTTTTCACAGTAACAATGAATGACACTTGTGAACCTGAGATTGAAAAGTGAACCCATAGCAACTCCGTCTATCTAAGATTACGTGTTTTCTAAGATTATGTGTTAACGTGAAATGTAAAAATTGAATCTGGAGATTAAATTTCCCAAAAGTCAGGCAAGAATATTCCTCCTAAAACAAGATTGCTTATAGCATCCACTGTCAAATTTCTCCAGCAATCAGTTTGTAGTCAGTTTTAAGGAAACATTAATTAACAATGATTCTACATCGATGCTAGAGATAGAAATGAACTCTCCACATTTTAAAGAACATATTTCCTTAAGAAGTTCAAAATAAAAGAGTTCCAACATTATGAACGACAATTCCACTAAAAGATATTATATTCAGTAATACACAGTGCATATATATATATATATATATATATATATATATATATATATATATATATATATATATATATATATATATATATATATATATATATATATACATATATACATATATATATATATATATATACATATATATATATATATATATATATATATATATATATATATATATATATATATATATTTACATATATATATATATATATATATATATATATAAATACATATATATATACATATATACATATACATATATATATGTATATATATATGTATATATATATGTATATATATATATATATATATATATATATATATATATATATATATATATATATATATATATATATATATATATATATTTATATATATATATATATTTATATATATATATATATATATATATATATATATATATATATATATATATATATATATATATATATATATATATATATATATATATGAAAGTGAAGCATTCGTGGCTGGTGGTGAGCAGTTGACATACAGTCTTAATGATCTGAATAATCTAATAGGCTTTAAAGTTAATTAATCACCCGAAAGTATTATTTTGAAATACTGGATGACTTTATCTGCGTATTTGGGGAGAGCGATGTATCACCCCAGGTGGAGACCTGGGGTGATGTATCACCCCAGGTGGAGACCAGGGGTGATGTATCACCCCAGGTGGAGACCTGGGGTGATGTATCACCCCAGGTGGAGACCTGGGGAGATGTATCACCCCAGGTGGAGACCTGGGTGTTCATCACTACTGGTGTAGATCTAGATACACAACACTAGTCTAAATACAATACTGCTTGTGGGATATACAACACTGCTGGTCTATATACAACACTGCTGGTCTATATACAACACTACTGGTCTATATACAACACTGCTGATCGGATATACAAAACTGTTGGTCTATATACAACACTACTGGTCTATATACAACACTGCTGGTCAATACACAACACTGCTAGTCTATATACAACACTACTGGACTATATACAACACTGCTGGTCTATACAAAACACTGCTAGTCTATATACAACACTGCTGGTCTATATACAACACTGCTGGTCTATATATAACACTGCTGGTCTATATACAACACTGCTGGTCGGATATACAACACTGCTGGTCTATGTACAACACTGTTGGTCAATACAACACTGTTGGTCTATATACAACACTGCTGGTCGGATATACAACACTGTTGGTCTATATACAATACTGGTGGTCTACATACAACATTGCTGATCTATATAAGACACTGCTGGTCGGATATGCAACACTGATGGTCTATATACAACACTGCTGGTCTATATACAACACTGCTGGTTAGATATGCAACACTGGTTTATATACAACACTGCTGATCTATACAACACTGCTGTTCTATATTCAACACTGCTGGTCTATATTCAACACTGCTGGTCTATATTCAACACTGCTGGTCTATATACAACACTGCTGGTCTATATACAACACTGCTGGTCTTTATACTACACTGCTGGTCTATATACAACACTGCTGGTCTATATGCAACACTGCTGGTCGGATACACAATACTGCTGGTCTATTTACAATACTGCTGGTCAGATATACAACTCTGCTGGTCTATATACAACACTACTGATCTATATACAACATTGCTGGACTATATACAATACAGCTGGTCGGATATACAACACTGCTGGTCTAAATACAACAATGCTGGTCTATATCCAACACTGGTCTATATACAACACTGCTGGTCGGATATACAACACTGCTGGTCTGTATACAAAACTCCTGGTCTATATACAACACTGCTGGTCGGATATACAACACAGCTGGTCTATATACAACACAGTTGGTCTATATACAACACTGCTGGTCGGATATACAACACTGCTGGTCTGTATACAAAACTCCTGGTCTATATACAACACTGCTTTTCGGATATACAACACTGCTGGTCTATATAAAATTCTGGTGCTCTTTATACAATGCTGCTGGTCTACATACAACACTACTGGTCTATATACAACACTGCTAGTCTATACACAATGCTGCTGGTCCATATACAACACTACTGATCTATATACAACACTGCAGGTCTATATTCAATACTGCTGGTCTATATACAACACTGCTGGTCTATATACAACAATGCTCGTCTATATACAACACTGCTGGTCTATATACAACACTGCTGGTCTATATACAACAATGCTCGTCTATATACAACACTGCTGGTCTATATACAACATTGCTGGTCTATATTCCATACTGCTGGACTATATACAACACTGCTGGTCTATATACAACAATGCTGGTCTATATACAACACTGCTGTTCTATATACAACACTGCTGGTCGGATAGACAACACTACTGGTCTATATGCAACGCTGCTGGTCGGATACACAATACTGCTGGTCTATATACAACTCTGTTGGTCGGATATTCAACACTGCTGGTCTATATACAACACTTCTGTTCTATATACAACATTGTTGGTCGATATACAACACTGCTGGACTATATACAACACTGTTGGTCTATATACAACACTGCTGGTCTGTATGCAACACTACTGATCTACATACAACACTGCTGGTCTATATACAACACTACTGGTCTATATACAACACTGCTGGTCGGATATGCAACACTTCTGGTCGGATACACAGCACTACTGGTCGGATACACAGCACTGCTGGTCTATATACAACACTTCTGGTCTATATACAATACTGCTGGTCGGATACAAAACACTGCTGGTCGATATGCAACACTGATGGTCTATATACAACACTGTTGGTCTATATACAACTCTGTTGGTCTTTATACAACACTGTTGGTATATATACAACACTGCTGGTCTATATACAACGCTGCTGGTATATATACAACACTGCTTGTCTATATACAATACCTGCTGGTCGGATACACAGCACTGCTGGTCTATATACAACACTGCTGGTCTATATACAATACTGCTGGTCGGATACACAACACTGTTGGTCTATATACAACGCTGTTGGTCTATATACAACACTATTGGTATATATGCAACACTGCTGGTCAATATGCAACACTGCTGGTCTATATATAACACTGTTGGTCTATATACAACACTGATGGTCTATATACAACACTGATGGTCTATATACAACACTGCTGGTCTATATACAACGCTACTGCGGTATATACAACACTGCTGGTCTATATACAACATTGCTGGTTGGATATAGAACACTGGTTTATATACAACCCTGCTGGTCTATATACAACACTGCTGGTTTATATACAACCCTGCTGGTCTATATACAACACTGCTGGTTGGATATAGAACACTGGTTTATATACAACCCTGCTGGTCTATATACAACACTGCTGGTTGGATATAGAACACTGGTTTATATGCAACACTGCTGGTCTATATACAACACTGCTGGTCTATATACAACACTGCTGGTCTATATACAACATTGCTGGTCTATATACAACACTGCTGGTCTATATACAACACTGCTGGTTGGATATACAACACTGCTGGTCTATATACAACACTGCTGGTCTATATACAATACTGCTGGACTATATACAACACTGCTGGTCTATATACAATACTGCTGGACTATATACAACACTGCTGGTCTATATACAACACTGCTGGTCTATATACAACACTGCTGGTTGGATATACAACACTGCTGGTTGGATATACAACACAGCTGGTCTAGACCCGGCTTCAAATAACCCATCATAATTGCTTTCTGCAATTTTGTCTTCTATCTGACGTAAAATCCAATTTAACTTCAACTCTAAAAACTGAGAGTTTATGCCGCTCTCAGCAATTTTAATTTGAAAAAAAAATCCATTTACTCTGGCAAAATTAATCATAATTATTTACTCTAAATTTTGTTTTTCCAGGCTAAACTCTTTATAGTCTCTATTAAATGAGTTTTTCGTTAATTCTGATATTAAATGAAAAAAATCGATTAAGCTAATTTTATATATATTCCAATTTTGTTATATTTTTTTTACGTTCCTCAATGCTGAAGAATTTTTATTAGGTAACTCAGAATACTATCTTAATTCCATTAGATAATTTTAATGTCGTTTAATAAGGAACTAATTCCACTAATTAAATTAGTTCTTAGTTTAAACTAATTAAACATATTAACAGTTAATAATTTATAATCGGCACTGACAAGTTAATGGTGGTTTTAAGGTATATACAACAGTTAGGTATCTTTATTTCGAAAAGTTTCTGACCTAACAACCAACTGGTATTTCATACCATGTTAATATTGACTCTGTCAGACACTGCAACACAATGGTATCTTGGTACAGAAGAGGAAACACCTTGGACAACTTTTACAAGTGAGAAAGAATGGATTTGAGAGGAACCTGACCTCTCTGTGATTACATTCTTACTTCTACTAGTGGCCTACACCTCTACTGCTACCTCTCTTGTCCCGTCCCTTTCTCCTGGCTTGTATATACTCTCTCCTTCTCTCCTTTTATGCATACCTTGTGCAAGAAAGGTATACAATACCGACAAGATGAAAGTTAAGACACATGTGCAACATCTGGGGACAGAAGAACTATATATAGAAGATAAGGTAATCAGTCCATCACCCTTGAAGATCTAGTTGTGAGGTAATCAGTCCCTCAGCCTTGGAGTTGGTGTTAAGAGCACCGTGGTTGTAGAGAATCCCTACAACCACGGTGCTCTTAACACCAACTCCAAGGCTGAGGGACTGACCACCTCACAACTAGATCTTCAAGGGTGATGGACTGATTACATCGCCTTCTGCTTCTACCAACTTCTCAGTACTCCACTGAAGAAGTCTACTGTGTAGGCGAAACGTTTCGGAATAAAGATACTTAACTGTTACATGTATGTCTTACCTAACAACCTGTCGGTATTTTATACCATTTTAATATCCATTTATTAAATAAATAAATAAATAATATCCAGATACTTTTTAACTCTAAAACTTAACGTCAACATCTATTAACTTAGACAACTTTGACCTATAGCAACTTTCTCGTAAAAAAAATTAAGTTATACATATTGAATTTATCAAAATTTGAAATTGCTTCAAATTCGCTACAGGAATTTGAAAATTTCAGATCGTTTCCCAACTTTTTCGCCTCGTAATAGCATTTCTCTATTTTTTTTCGGAAGATTTATAGGTTTCCTCGGTTATATGTGGAATGTGTAACTTGAGTGATAGACTTCCATCTTCAGAAAGTTAAGTGTTGGAAAAGTATTGCTGGAAACGTGAGAAGAACATCACTAAAAGTGGGGTGTAAGTCACGATATGTGATAAGAACCTCACGGTTAATATCAGAATGGTATATAATACCGACAGGATGGTAGGTAAGACACATGGGCAACAGTTAGGTAGCTTAATTCCAAAACGTTTCGCCTACACAGTCCGAAACAGGTTCAGACTATGGAACAGAACTTTTCTCCAGGCTGAGGGACTGACAACCTCAAATCTACGACTTCAAGGGTGACAGACTGTTTACATCGTCTTCACATCTCTGCTGCTCCTGCCTACTTACTGTACTCGACTGAACAAACCTACTGTGTAGGCAAAACATTTCGGAACAAAGTTGCCTAACTGTTGCCCATGTGTCTTACCTACCAACCTCACGGTACATAAGAAGAACCTCGCGACACTTTAAACCCCGTACCTTACAATATCTAGTTAAATGTTGAATTTAACACATGTGCAACATCAGGTGTTGCACATGTGTCTAAATCATCATCTTACTGGTAATAATTACCACTGATATACATATAGGTGTTTCCTTACTGACCTCTACCTCTCTGAGTCCTGTTACTTCGAGATCAGCGTCAGTCAGCGACCTCTGATCTCTGAGGGACTTCACATTCCAGACATCAGCACCACAGTAATTAGACTTCATTATATCCCTGAATATACTGAACACGAGACTTCAACTGAACACTTTCACATCTGTACAGTTATTCATACACTATTTTTTTTACTCCTATGCTAGAAATTTCAACTTAGAATTAGAAAAAAGGTCAGGGTTGCAGTTTTAAGTCCAATTTAAGCATCATTTTTGAAAGTTTGATTTCGTTTAGATTTTTTTTTTTTTGGGGGGGGGGGTTAATGTAACTCATTATTCTGCTTCATAAATAGTTTATTTTTTTTAGAACTGAAGATGGTGTTCAAAGATCTGAAATTCTTGGTAAACAAATGAAGATGTTTTATAACGGCTTCCGTATTTCTGTTCCTCATACGTCTAAGAATAAGAATAAGAATAATAATAATAATAATAATAATAATAATAATAATGAGGGTAAATTATTGCTGTGTATGTGTGTGTGTTCTCACCTAGTTGTACTCACCTAGTTGTGGTTGCAGGGGCCGAGTCATAGCTCCTGGCCCCGCCTCTTCACTGGTCGCTACTGGATCACTCTTCTGTTCCATGTGCTTTATTAACCCTCTTCTTAAAGCTATATATGGATCCTGCCTCCACTACATCACTTCCCAGATTATTCCACTTCCTGACTACTCTGTAATTGAAGAAATACTTCCTAACATCCCTGTGATTCATCTGAGTCTTCAACTTCCAATTGTGTTCCCTTGTTGCTGTGTCCCATCTCTTGAACATCCTGTCTCTGTCCACCATGTCGATTCCTCTCAGTATTTTGTCATTATCATATCCCCCCTATCTCTCCTGTGTTCATACCACTGATATAACTATAGTTTAACTTCATCTGGACACTTATTCAGCCATTTGACAATGGCCAAAATAAGTCCCCAAGAATTCTCCATTCCAGCCCCGTATAAACATTCTCATTAAATCCAAAATAAAAATCTGTTGCTGCTAGTGATAACGCATTATGAATTGGCTGTTTATTCAAATTTTGAATCCAGTAATTATCTTTAGACAGAGTATCTATATCTATTGTTGAAGAATAGATACTTTTGCAACATTTTGGAATATTTATTGAGGAAACGTTTCACCACAGAGTGACTTCAATAGTCTAATACCAAGATGAAGTGTGGAAGAAAAGTTCTTCCTTGTATTGGACTGATGAAGCTACTGAGGGGCGAAACGTTTCCTAAATAAAGATTCCAAAATATTGAACATGTGTCTCATTCTTCAACTTTTCGGTTTTCTGAACCATTTATCACGCATATATATCTACCGTCTGTATTAATGGTACACTTGTCTACCTGGAGTCTACCTGGAGTCTACCTGGAGTCTACCTGGAAGGTATTTCGAGGATCAACGTCCCCGCAGCCCGGTCCATGACCTCTTGTTGGCTCAGGGCCTGATCAACGAAGCTGTTACTGCTGGACTTAATATTAAAACTAGCTAGCACATATTAAGTTCAAATCACATATTTCCTTAACAAATGGAAATGAATCTTTAAATGTACATGTATGAGTCGTCACATGTGCTAATGTATGAGTCGTCACATGTGCTAATGTATGAGTCGTCACATGTGCTAATGTATGAGTCGTCACATGTGCTAATGTATGAGTCGTCACATGTGCTAATGTATGAGTCGTCACATGTGCTAATGTATGAGTCGTCACATGTGCTAATGTATGAGTCGTCACATGTGCTAATGTATGAGTCGTCACATGTGCTAATGTATGAGTCGTCACATGTGCTAATGTATGAGTCGTCACATGCGCTAATGTATGAGTCGTCACATGTGCTAATGTATGAGTCGTCACATGTGCTAATGTATGAGTCGTCACATGTGCTAATGTACGAGTCGTCACATGTGCTAATGTACGAGTCGTTACATGTGCTAATACAGGAAGACGAAATTTAGTAAGTTTGTAATTGAAAGTACCAATAGGTAAACCACTTAAAACAGAAGGTTTATACCCTTATGTAAATAAATCTGAATAAACCACCTCACCAGTTGCACTTTTAGACCTCACCTACCTTAAAAAAATATTAATTTGCGTGTCCTTATTAAGGATGGTCATCAGGACATCACAAACACATTTTTTTTAATTATTTAAAATGTAAAGCAGTTTGTTTACGTAATTCTTTGTTTAATAAAAGTGCCTTAAAATGCATTCCCTTTATCTGGTTTCATAATTGTTGTACTTTGATCTATAGACATAAGGAAGGGGCCATGAATCTTGAAAAATCAACAAGCCTTTTCTCTTTTCTAATTAAAAAATCACCAGCCGGTAAACTTTCTCGAAAGAAATTTGAAATGTGCCAAAATGGTCAATGTAATCAAGATTAAAATTTGACAAAGAATATTGCAATCTCTTTTATACAACTAAGGTAATATGTTTCCTTGAATAGTCAAGTGCAACTTTGTCGTCTGAAACATATTTATCAAGAAAACCTAATTTCCTAAGTCTGTATTGCAGTACAGAACTTATGCGAGATACAGAAACACTATTTATTCTGTCATTAATATATATAATATATATATATATATATATATATATATATATATATATATATATATATATATATATATATATATATATATATATATATATATATATATATGTCGTGCCGAATATGTAAAACTGGTCAATTAGCAAGAACTCATTTAAAATTAAGTCCTTTCTAAAAATTTTCTCTTATACGTTTAAAGATATATTTTTTTTCATTAATGTTGATGTAAAAATTTATAATTTTGCACCAAAAGGAACTTAGAAAACTTGCCTAGCCTTGATGAAAGTTACTTTGATCTCAACTTTCATCTTGTCGGTATTGTATACCTGTCTTGCACAACTTACCTAGCCTTATTATAAAAAGAGCAATTTATTCTAGCCTAACCCAACTAAATATATTTTAGATTTGTTTACAGTAATTTAATACTAAACAAACATAGTGAATATATTTTTTTCGTTAGGTTCAGAATGATTTTGGCGAAATTATTGCATACACAAATTTTCACTTGTTCTATATGGTAAGATGAGCGTTGCTATTTAAGCCAAGATCGCAAGTTCTGCCTATTCGGCACGACATATATATATATATATATATATATATATATATATATATATATATATATATGTGTGTGTGTGTGTGTGTGTGTGTGTGTGTGTGTGTGTGTGTGTGTGTGTGTGTGTGTGTGTGTGTGTGTGTGTGTGTGTGTGTGTTTGTGTGTGTGTGTGTGTGTATGAAAGTGATGATATAGTTATTATAGTGTTGGTAATCAGGATAACCTCACACTGAGTAGAATAAGAGAGGATGGAGATAATTATTATACCCATGGCAGTTAACACCATGTACGGTAGTATATAATCAACACGACTGTTAGTTCCTGCAGCAACACCTTCCACCGTATGTTTCAAAGTCGCTCTGCCCCCACAGCGAAGAACAACTTAATAAACAAAACAATAAAAAAGACTTACTGAAACCGGCTCTGCTGAAGCAACGTACAGGACAAGTCAACGTCCCGCATGATCTAGGAAAATGAGCAGCGGTCCCAGGAAATGCCCTGATGAACACCCCAAGGAAGACGGGGAGCGGTGGGGAGTAAGGACTGCTAACTGACGTTGTTGTAACAACACTTGTATACTTTAGCTGGAGGAAAATGGCGCTCTTACAAGCTAGGATAAGTGAATACTTGTACTGGGGGAAAAGTGACTTTCTTACAAGCTAGAATAGGTGAGTAATTGAACTAGAAGGAAAATGATCTTCTTGAAATAGGTGAAGGTGATTACTTGAACTTAGAGGAAAATGATCTTGAAAGCCAGAATAGGTGCACATTTGAACTCTGGGAAAAAGTTCCCAACCTACGTTCTTAAAAGTAAATACAATTGAACCCCTGAACAATGGCAGAATTTCTCATTTGGCATTCTTAAATATAAGATAAGTTGAACACTTAAGCACAGGTGAAAGGCTTAAGGAACAGATGTGGAAAGTCTGCTTGTCAATGAACTAACAGATGTGGAAGGTCTGCTTGCCAATGAACTAACAGATGTGGAAGGTCTGCTTGCCAAGGAACTAACAGATGTGGAAGGTCTGCTTGCCAAGGAACTAACAGATGTGGAAGGTCTGCTTGCCAAGGAACTAACAGATATATGATAAATTAGACACCTGTGCAACACTTGGGTATCTTTATTAAGAACATAAGAATGGAGGAACACTGCAGAAGGCCTACTGGCCCATGCAAGGCAGGTCCTTATCAAAACGACCTCTACCATTTCGCCACACAGTGCCTTCATCAGTCCTATACAGAGAATAAAGATGCCCAGGTGTTGCAGATGTGTTTAATTGATCAACTTGTCGGTTCTCTGGACCATTAATCTACATAACAGATACATCTTTCATGAAAAAACAAATAAACATTTCTAACTGATTTTATTGCAAGGAACACAGCTCAACATTGCAACAATGATTTAATTTTTAATTACATTCTCATAAGCAATACTTGGGTCCAACACACATTAACCAGGGTCTATTATACTCCAGATTGTCTATAAGTTAAAAACAGATTCTTAACAAGTCTGCAACTTATAGTAATTTAAAATCATTGTAAAATTGGCTTTTAAAGCAATGGAAAAAAAATATATTAGTTTTTCGGGGTCTCAGGGTGAGAAATTTTGGAGTACCAGCCATAGATCTTTTTCCTCTATTAGTTATTTTTAAAAAATTTCCTCATATGTGGTGTAACTAATTTAGAAAAATCGACAGTTGAAAAGTGAAATACTTTCGCAACTTTATTCCTTAAAGAAGATTCCAAAATATTTCACAAGTGTCTCGTTCTTCCTCAAATGTTCACAAGTAGGAACTTTATGGCAACTTAAGGAACTTTATGGTAACTTAAGGAACTTTATGGTAACTTTTCGGTCCGTCCTGGACTGTTGTTAGATCACAACTTACCGAAACGTCGTCATAAAGATTCTATCTTCAGTGTAGGTTATATGTGAATTGTTCCAGCCACTGTACAGTGAATTTCCTTTCATCCTCATATGTACAATGGTGTTGAGGTGGTTCGGTCATGTAGAGAGGATGGAACAACATAGTATGACTTTGAGAGTGTATAAATCTGTGGCGGAGGGAAGCCTGGGTAGGGGTCGGCCTAGGAAAGGTTGGAGGGAGGTTTAGTGTGCGAGGGGCTTGGACTTCCAGTAAGTGTGTGTGAGCGTGTTAGGAGCGAATGGAGACAGATGGTTTCTAGGACTTTAGGACTTGACGTGCTGTTGGAGTGTGAGCAAGGTAATGTTTATGAAGGGATTCAGGGAAACCAGCAGATGGGAAGTACAGTGTCTGCACTCTGAAGGAGAGGTGGTAATGTTGCAGTTTTATAACTGTAGTGTAAGTGCTCCTCTGGCAAGACAATGATGGAGTGAATGATGGTAAAAGTTTTTCTTTTTCGGGCCACCCTGCCTTGGTGGGAAACGGCCGATGTGTTAATAAATAAAAAAATAAAAAATATATAATAACCCTCAAAACAACCACTGTGAAAAAAACTGTGAACTTCCAAGCACTCTCGTGATTTCTCACATTATCAAGAACCTTGATAATGTGAGAAATCACGAAAGCACTTGGACGTTAACTATTTTTTCGCAGTGGTTGTTCTGTACATTGTGATATCACCTGTTTAGTGTGATCTTATTGCATATAGAATAATCTGTAAGAAATTCTTTTAATTTTTACCTATACACAACAGCTTTTGGCCGCCAAATAACATAGAAGACGAAGATATATTGGAACGGATGTAGAGAAGAGCTACATCATTGAAAAACAAACTGTGTGAAGAGAAACTCAAGGCTCTCAATCTCTTCTCCTTTAAGAAGCGGAGATGATGAAAACCCATCAAAACATTTAAGATATTAAATAGCTTTACGTTTAAATTTTCCCACGGACGTGATTATTGTGTACCTCATAACCATCCACCAGAGAAAAAGCACATGGACACACCATAGGCCTAGGAACTAGACCCAAAAAAAGGGTCAAGGCCTAGGAACCAGGCCCAAAAAGGGGTTAACAAGAGTACATTCTAATAAAAAAATATCATTTATGCTTCAGATACATCCTTCCAATGACTGGACTCCTACTGCCATTAAAATACCTTATATGGGCCAGTAGGCCTTCTGTAGTGTTCCTCCAGACTTATGTTCTTATGTTATTATTCTGTATGGCTTTATTACTCTTCAATCACTGGATTTCTAACCACATGGTGTTCAAGAGTGACCATAAAGATGACCATATATTTTGCATTTAGTCTGATCACCATCTGTGGGTGAACCAAACTATCTAAAGTGAAGTGAAAATTAGAGGCAAAGATGCCACATGGAGAGAATTATAGAGAAATTGAATAAACTAACAGTCGAGAACTAGCTGGACAACTGGGATTCAACTAGAACAGTCAAGAACTAGTTGGACAACTGGGATTCAACTAGAACAGTCAAGAACTAGCTGGATAACTGGGATTCAACTAGAACAGTCAAGAACTAGCTGGACAACTGGGATTCAACTAGAACAGTCAAGAACTAGCTGGACAACTGGGATTCAACTAGAACAGTCAAGAACTAGCTGGATAACTGGGATTCAACTAGAACAGTCAAGAACTAGCTGGACAACTGGGATTCAACTAGAACAGTCAAGAACTAGCTGGACAACTGGGATTCAACTAGAACAGTCAAGAACTAGTTGGACAACTGGGATTCAACTAGAACAGTCAAGAACTAGTTGGACAACTGGGATTCAACTAGAACAGTCAAGAACTAGTTGGACAACTGGGATTCAACTAGAACAGTCAAGAACTAGTTGGACAACTGGGATTCAACTAGAACAGTCAAGAACTAGTTGGACAACTGGGATTCAACTAGAACAGTCAAGAACTAGTTGGACAACTGGGATTCAACTAGAACAGTCAAGAACTAGCTGGACAACTGGGATTCAACTAGAACAGTCAAGAACTAGCTGGACAACTGGGATTCAACTAGAACAGTCAAGAACTAGTTGGACAACTGGGATTCAACTAGAACAGTCAAGAACTAGTTGGACAACTGGGATTCAACTAGAACAGTCAAGAACTAGTTGGACAACTGGGATTCAACTAGAACAGTCAAGAACTAGCTGGACAACTGGGATTCAACTAGAACAGTCAAGAACTAGCTGGACAACTGGGATTCAACTAGAACAGTCAAGAACTAGCTGGACAACTGGGATTCAACTAGAACAGTCAAGAACTAGCTGGACAACTGGGATTCAACTTGAACAGATAAGAACTAGCTGGACAACTGGGATTCAACTTGAACAGATAAGAACTAGCTGGACAACTGGGATTCAACTTGAACAGATAAGAACTAGCTGGACAACTGGGATTCAACTAGAACAGTCAAGAACTAGCTGGACAACTGGGATTCAACTAGAACAGTCAAGAACTAGCTGGACAACTGGGATTCAACTTGAACAGATAAGAACTAGCTGGACAACTGGGATTCAACTAGAACAGTCAAGAACTAGCTGGACAACTGGGATTCAACTAGAACAGTCAAGAACTAGCTGGACAACTGGGATTCAACTAGAACAGTCAAGAACTAGCTGGACAACTGGGATTCAACTAGAACAGTCAAGAACTAGCTGGACAACTGGGATTCAACTAGAACAGTCAATAACTAATTGGACAACTGGGATTCAGCTAGAACAGTCAAGAACTAGCTGGACAACTGGGATTCAACTAGAACAGTCAAGAGCTAGTTGGACAACTGGGATTCAACTAGAACAGTCAAGAACTAGTTGGACAACTGGGATTCAACTAGAACAGTCAAGAACTAGTTGGACAACTGGGATTCAACTAGAACAGTCAAGAACTAGCTGGACAACTGGGATTCAACTAGAACAGTCAAGAACTAGCTGGACAACTGGGATTCAACTAGAACAGTCAAGAACTAGCTGGACAACTGGGATTCAACTTGAACAGATAAGAACTAGCTGGACAACTGGGATTCAACTAGAACAGTCAAGAACTAGCTGGACAACTGGGATTCAACTAGAACAGTCAAGAACTAGCTGGACAACTGGGATTCAACTAGAACAGTCAAGAACTAGCTGGACAACTGGGATTCAACTAGAACAGTCAATAACTAGTTGGACAACTGGGATTCAGCTAGAACAGTCAAGAACTAGCTGGACAACTGGGATTCAACTAGAACAGTCAAGAAATAGCTGGACAACTGGGATTCAACTAGAACAGTCAAGAACTAGCTGGACAACTGGGATTCAACTAGAACAGTCAAGAACTAGCTGGACAACTGGGATTCAACTAGAACAGTCAAGAACTAGCTGGACAACTGGGATTCAACTAGAACAGTCAAGAACTAGCTGGACAACTGGGATTCAACTAGAACAGTCAAGAACTAGCTGGACAACTGGGATTCAACTAGAACAGTCAAGAACTAGTTGGACAACTGGGATTCAACTAGAACAGTCGAGAACTAACTGGACAACTGGGATTCAACTAGAACAGTTAAGAACTAGCTGGACAACTGGGATTCAACTAGAACAGTCAAGAACTAGTTGGATAACTGGGATTCAACTAGAACAGTTAAGAACTAGCTGGACAACTGGGATTCAACTAGAACAGTCAAGAACTAGTTGGACAACTGGGATTCAACTAGAACAGTCAAGAACTAGTTGGACAACTGGGATTCAACTAGAACAGTTAAGAACTAGCTGGACAACTGGGATTCAACTAGAACAGTCAAGAACTAGTTGGATAACTGGGATTCAACTAGAACAGTTAAGAACTAGCTGGACAACTGGGATTCAACTAGAACAGTCAAGAACTAGCTGAACAACTGGGATTCAACTAGAACAGTCAAGAACTAGTTGGACAACTGGGATTCAACTAGAACAGTCAAGAACTAGCTGGACAACTGGGATTCAACTAGAACAGTCAAGAACTAGCTGGACAACTGGGATTCAACTAGAACAGTCAAGAACTAGCTGAACAACTGTGATTCAACTAGAACAGTCAAGAACTAGCTGGACAACTGGGATTCAACTAGAACAGTCAAGAACTAGCTGGACAACTGGGATTCAACTAGAACAGTCAAGAACTAGCTGGACAACTGGGATTCAACTAGAACAGTCAAGAACTATGAACATCAAAATGGTATACAATGCCCTAACCTACTTAGGTCAGGTCACATTCACTTAAGGAAGGAGCACAGCATCTGACCTAGTAGCACAAGCTAGTCAGGTCCAACTCGCACACACCCACCCGCACCCACTCATGTATTTATCTAACCTATTTTTAAAACTACACAACGTTTTAGCCTCAATAACTGTACTCGGGAGTTTGTTCCACTCATCCACAACTCTATTACCAAACCAGTACTTTCCTATATCCTTCCTGAATCTGAATTTTTCCAACTTGAAACCATTGCTAAGAGTCCTGTCTTGGATAGATATTTTTTGCACACTATTTACATCCCCTTTATTTATTCCTGTTTTCCATTTATACACCTCGATCATATCCCCCTTAATTCTACGTCTTTCTGGATGGAAATAAATGGTATAAAATACCGACACAATGGCAATATAAACACAAATGCAGTATAATGTGATCCTTTATTGACTACGTTTCGCCCACACAGTGGGCTTTTTCAAGTCACAAACAGAACTACCTGGGGTGGAATTAACGCGAGTATTTATAGTCCGGCTGAGGTCAGGTGAAGAATGCTGCATCTGATGATGCAGCATTCTTCACCTGACCTCAGCCCCACTCGGTACATCATCAGATGCAGCATTCTTCACCTGACCTCAGCCGGACTATAAATACTCGCGTTCCTTCCACCCCAGGTAGTTCTGTTTGTGACTTGAAAAAGCCCACTGTGTGGGCGAAACGTAGTCAATAAAGGATCACATTATACTGCATTTGTGTTTATATTGCCGTCTACGTCTTTCTAGAGAGTGCAGATTCAGGGCCTCAGTCTATCCTCATAGGGAAGATTTCTGATACATGGATCAACTTTGTCATCCTCCTTTGTACGTTTTCCAGAGCATTTATATCCATTCTATAATACGGTGACCAGAACTGAGCAGCATAGTCTAAATGAGGCCTAACCAAGGATGTATAGAGTTGAAGAACAACCTCAAGACTTCTATTATTTATACTTCTTGCTATGAAGCCAAGGATTCTGTTAGCTTTATTGCGAACACTTATGCACTGTTGTCTTGGTTTTAGATTACTGCTAACCAAAACTCCTAAATCATTTTTGCAATCAGTAACATTAAGATCTACATTATTTAGTTTATATGTGGCATGGTTATTGTCCTGTCCAACATTTAGAACTTTGCATTTGTCTATATTAAACTGCATCTGCCACTTCTCCGACCACTGCATCAGTCTATTCAAATCATCCTGGATTGCTCTAATGTCCTCGTCAGAATGAATTGGCCGGCCTATTTTGGTGTCATCGGCAAACTTGCTTATGTCGCTATTTATTCCCTCATCTATGTTGTTTATGTAGATTGTGAACAACAGGGGGCCCAACACTGACCCCTGAGGAACACCGCTTGTGACGCTTCCCCACTCTGATTTCTCCCCATTTATGCAAACTCTCTGCTGCTTATTTGTCAACCATAGCAGAGGACTTCAGTCAAATACGGAGGCAGAGAATATATAACTGAAGAAGCCAATTATTGCACATGTGTCTTATCAACTTGTCCGTATTTCATACAGTTTTCAACATAACGAATCTTTGACATTAAGGCAACCAAGTTTCTAACAATAGAAGTGATAGAACTAGGTAGTTCTTTTATATTCATACCGTTATTGGTAGTAACCAGAAGTAGAGCCACTGGGACATTCAACTCTGTGAATAAATAACACTAATTATGAGAGAAACATTAATAACTGAGTAGAGAAAGTTGTAGCCAATGCCTTCCATCCTCTTCCATCTTTCATAAAAAATTCTAAAGCATTTTATTTTTCCAAAAAATGATGTATAGTATTTCAACCTCCCAGTTTTTATGCCAACAGTGGCCGGTAGGAATGAAGGACGAGGAGAAAGCCTTCGGCTTTTTTAACCTTGATTCATACGCTAATATACGACAGTCTTTAATCTAGAAAGTAGATACTTCTTCTCAGTACATAACCTCAGTGTGGACTCCCAAGTCCTCTGCTATTTGTCTTTACTACGTACTCAGTGTACATCAAATTACACTTTCTAGATTTCATTTCATTCATTTCTTTCTCCATCTGCTAGTTCTGTCCAAAACTTAATATAAATTAAAGTAGTTAGCATCCCAGGGCTAGTAGACTTTTCCTAGTTTGATAATAAATTACTAATATATATATATATATATATATATATATATATATATATATATATATATATATATATATATATATAAATAAATCTAACTCATCCCAGCCTAGAAAAATCCTAAGTAAATTGGGACTCCTAATTAAAGTTCTTATATATAAATCGATTGATTTTAAACAGGTTGAGAAAAAATTGAATCATTTTCCTCATAGCTGTCCTTGTGTTTATAATAGATCTTAGCTGAGAAAGACTTTTATTTTTAATGGGGAAACATTTGCAATGTTTCGCCCAGGACTGAACTTCGCCCTGGGTGTACTATAGGCTAGTCAGTGGTTCCCAAACTGGGGGTAAATTACCCCCTGGGGGTAATTTAACCATTTTTGGGGGGTAATGAAGGGGTGACAGAAAAAAAGTTATGAATTCTGAAAATCAAGAAAACAATGCGGTACCCGGTATGAGGATTATTGTTAACTTTGTCTTAGTATATAAAGTTGTAAAGTAAACCTATTATAAGTAAGTAATAAAGTTAAACCAAATAACAATAAACATCAAAAACTAATATACAGTATTAGAAAAGAAGAAATATATAGCAAAGTGTGTGGAAACCCAAAAGTATTTTGACAAGTATGCTTCAGGACAAAAGTCACTCAGTAGCCCAGATCGACCTGTCCAGTACGCGTCACTCACTTCCTGAGGCTGCCTCTATTTCACACTGTCAGTTTATCTGTGAGCATCAGCCGAGGTAGACATAAGCTGGTATGTATGTGTACTGCCCTGTGCAGTATATAGTTAGTATTTACCCACTGTTACTGTGAGTTTGTAGCTATTATTAATTTTATATATAATGTATGTGTGGTTCTTACGTTTTCAATGGTTTTGCTAGGATTAGCAGAGTATGCGAGGCTGTATACGTTCACGTTTAGCCATATATATCAATAATAACAACATTTTGTGAAAGGGGTAACATGCTTTATGTGGCATGTTAAATTGGGTAACAAGCTGAAAAAGTTTGGGAACCACTGGGGTAGATGATGAAGACACCTGTGCATCACTAGGTAGCTTTATTTCTGAAAAGTTTCGCTTTAGACAAGAAGTCACATTAGACAAGAAGTCACATTAGACAAGAAGTCACATTAGACAGGAAGTCACATTTTTTGACTGTGAAATATTCTGTTATGTGTAGTTTTAAACTCAAGCTGAGTTCAGCTTTCCACTAGGTTCTAAGAACTCTGTCTCTTGCAAAAATAAACACAATACTTGTACCGGTAAAAGGACACGAGTGCAACTAATGTGACATTTGATTGTGGCAACGTTTCGCTCTCCAGGAGCTTTCTCAAGCTGCTAAAAATAATGCACGGACGTAAGGGGCATATATAACCTTACAGTGAGGTGTAATACTAGTGGTAGTAGTAATAATAATATTAGTTGTGCAAGAAAGGTATAAAATACCGACAATATGAAAGTTAAGACTTGGACCTGCCTCGCATGGGCCAGTAGGCCTTCTGCAGTGTTCCTTCGTTCTTATGTTCTTATGTTCTTATGTGCAACATCTGGATATCTTTATTGTAGACGTTTCGCCCTCCAGTGGCTTTATCAATACAGATTCTAGGACATAATTGTTCTACTGTCTGTGGTGACGTGTACTTAGCTCTGTGAAGACCTGTTTGTGTGCTCTCTGTGAATCTGAACCAGGATGCCCTCTCTTGAGCAGCTTTACCAGCAGCTGAGAGAAGAACTCAGAGTTGCTAAACTGGAGATACGGCGATTAACGGAGGAGAACAAGAGGATTCGTAGTAATCCACCTGTTGTGAGTCCCCAGGTTAAGAGGGGAGCTTGGTCAGTGGCCGGGCAACATGGAACCAAGCTGAAGATTAAGAAAACGGTTGGAGAGGCAGAAACAACGAGAAACCAGAAGACTGCCGTGGAAACTTCCAACTCATTCTCGGTGCTACCTGACGAATGTGAGTGTTCTACTGGGAATGCCACAACGAGCACCAAGGAAGCATTGGCAGACGTGAGTGAGACATCCCTAGAAACCCCAACGAAGACCATCGAGAACGTCATGACGAATTCTACAAGTGGTGTAATGCTACCTGGCGAATGTGAGTCGACTACTCGGAGCATCACTACGGACGACGCCAAGGAAGGTAAAAACATTGTTGTTGTTGGGGATAGCCAGATTAGGTACATGGATAGGGCATTCTGTTTGAAGGACAGGACTAGGAGGCAGAGAGTATGTTTTCCTGGGGCTGGGATGAAGGATATTGTTAGCCGTCTGGATGACATCATGAGAGGTAATGGGAGCAATCCTATTATCTGTCTCAGTGCTGGAGGCAACGATGTTGGCAGACGTAGGAGTGAGGACCTGATTAGCAGGTATAGGTCAGCAATAGAGATAATTAGGAAGAAGGGTGGGAAACCTGTCATATGTGGCATTTTGCCAAGGAGAGGAGTTGGAAATGAATGGTTGTCCAGAGCAATTGGTGTCAATTGCTGGCTGGACAAATACTGTAAGGAAAATGCGGTAACATTCATTGACAAATGGGACCTCTTCTATGGCAGAAATGACATGTATGCCAGGGATGGGGTTCACTTGTCTAGGTGTGGGGTGGGAGCACTGGCCAACGCAGTGGAGGGAGCTGTTAGGTCTTTAAACTAGGAATAGTTAGTGGTATGGGTTTTGGCGGGAAAACTGTGAAGTCGCAGGGTAGTAACATGAGTACTAGGAGAACTAGTAATAGGCAAAATGAGGAGGATATTGGAAAGCCAGTGGCACTAATTGACAATGACAGTAATAGGTTTAGTGGAATAACAGAAAGGAGCAGGAAGGGTAAAGAGATAGGAGGGTCATTAAATATTTATTACACAAATAGTCGCAGTGCTAGGAATAAGATGGACGAGTTGAGACTAGTTGCCAGTGCAGGTAACATAGATGTATTTGCCATTACTGAGACGTGGTTTAATTCAAAAAGTCGGGACATGCCTGCAGAATGTCACATTCAGGGTTTTAAATTGTTCCAAGTAGATAGAAGTATCGGGAAGGGAGGTGGGGTGGCATTGTATGTCCGAGATCGCTTGAACTGTTGCATAAAAACGGGTATTAAGTCTGAAGTAACACATACAGAGTCTGTTTGGATAGAATTTTCAGAGGGACATGAAAAATTAATTTTAGGTGTGATATACCGTCCCCCAAATTTAGATAGGGACCAGGGGAGACTACTATGGGAGGAAATTGTTAGGGCCACAAGGCACGATAATGTAGTAATTCTAGGAGACTTTAACTTTAGTCATATTGATTGGAATTTCTTGACTGGGAATTTAGAATCATACGATTTCTTAGAAGTAGTTCAGGATTGTTTTTTGAAGCAGTTTGTGACAGAACCTACAAGGGGTAATAACCTGCTTGACTTAGTTCTGGCAAACAATGAATCCCTTGTTAATAATTTAGAAGTTTCAGAGGAACTGGGTGCTAGCGACCACAAATCAATTACATGCAGAATTGAATGGAAGTATGATAGTAGGGATAACTCAGTAACAGTCCCAGATTTTCGCTTAGCAGATTACGATGGGCTTAGAGAACACTTATCATCTGTTGACTGGGGTAACGAAGAGAGCTATCAATATGACAGTTTTCTGAACACAATACATGCTGCTCAAAGAACGTTTATCCCTTATAAGGAAATAAGATCAAATAGAAATGACCCAAAATGGATGAATAATAGGCTGAAATATCTACTAGGGCATAAGAAAGGAATTTATAGGCGTATCAAAAGAGGCGAGGGTCATCTTATGAATCAGTATATTGACATTAAGAGGGACATTAAAAAGGGGATAAGAAAAGCTAAAAGGGACTATGAAATTAAAGTTGCTAGGGATTCTAAAACTAACCCAAAAAGTTTTTTCCAGGTCTATAGAACAAAAGTCAGAGATAAGATAGGTCCCCTTAAAAATAACTATGGGCATCTTACTGACAAAGAGAATGAAATGTGCTCGATTTTAAATAATTATTTTCTCTCGGTTTTTACACAGGAAGACACTAATAATATTCCGGTAATTAATTTTTATAGTGGATCAGAAGAAGATAAATTATGTAACATCACAGTCACTAGTGAAATGGTTGTGAAGCAGATAGACAGACTGAAGCAAAATAAGTCACCGGGTCCTGATGAGGTTTTTTCAAGGGTTCTAAAGGAATGCAAAATGGAAGTCTGTGAACCATTAACTAATATTTTTAATTTATCTCTTCAAACAGGTGCAGTGTCTGATATGTGGAAGATGGCTAATGTAATTCCTATTTTTAAAACAGGGGACAAGTCGTTACCGTCAAATTACCGCCCAATAAGCCTGACCTCAATTGTAGGCAAATTACTAGAGTCAATTATAGCTGAGATTATAAGAAGCCATCTCGATAAGCATAGCTTGATTAATGATACTCAGCATGGATTCACAAGAGGCCGGTCTTGTCTAACTAATTTATTAACTTTCTTCAGTAAAGCTTTTGAGGCTGTTGACCACGATAAAGAATTTGATATTATTTACTTAGATTTTAGTAAGGCATTTGATAGAGTTCCGCACCAAAGACTGTTGAAGAAAGTAGCAGCTCATGGCATTGGGGGAAGGGTGCTCTCGTGGATCGAATCATGGCTCACAGACAGGAAGCAAAGAGTGTCCATAAATGGGGTTAAATCCGAGTGGGGATCAGTAACAAGTGGCGTTCCACAGGGATCAGTCTTGGGCCCGTTGTTGTTTATAATATATATCAATGATCTTGATGAAGGAATTACTAGTGATATGAGCAAATTCGCCGATGACACGAAGATAGGTAGGATAATTGATTCAAACGTAGATGTTAGGGAACTTCAGGAGGATTTAGACAAACTCTACTCTTGGTCAGAAAAGTGGCAGATGCAGTTCAATGTAGATAAATGCAAGGTTCTGAAGCTCGGGAGTGTCCATAACCCTAGCACTTATAAGTTAAATAATGTAGAACTTAACCATACAGATTGCGAAAAGGACTTGGGGGTTATGGTAAGCAGTAACCTTAAACCAAGACAGCAATGCCTAAGCGTACGTAATAAGGCAAATAGATTACTGGGATTTATATCAAGAAGTGTAAGCAACAGAAGTCCAGAGGTCATACTGCAGCTTTATACATCATTAGTAAGGCCTCACCTAGATTATGCAGCTCAATTCTGGTCTCCATATTACAGAATGGACATAAATTCGTTAGAAAACATTCAGCGTAGGATGACTAAATTAATACATAGCATTAGAAATCTTCCTTATGAAGAAAGATTGAAGACTCTTAAGTTACATTCACTTGTTAGACGAAGAATGAGGGGAGACCTGATCGAAGTGTATAAGTGGAAGATAGGTATTAATAAAGGGGATATTAACAAGGTCTTGAGGATATCTCTCCAAGAGAGAACCCGCAGTAATGGATTTAAATTAGATAAGTTTAGATTTAGAAAGGACATAGGAAAGTATTGGTTTGGAAATAGGGTAGTTGATGAGTGGAACAGTCTACCTAGTTGGGTTATTGAGGCTAGGACTTTGGGTAGTTTCAAATTTAGGTTGGATAAATACATGAGTAGGATGGGTTGGATTTGAGTGGGACTTGCACATCAGAGCTTATTTCTTGGGTAGCATTGAAAATTGGGTAGGTCAAATGTTTGTTAGTGGGATGAATTGTAAAGGACCTGCCTAGTATGGGCCAACAGGCCTGCTGCAGTGTTCCTCCTTTCTTATGTTCTTATGTTCTTATGTTCTTTTTGAGGAGGTTTTTTTGCTGAGGGCATTTACGTCTGCGGAAATTAGGTTCTTTGATCACTAGTCGGGCGTCGTTGAATTTCATGAGGTGATTGGTGGAATTTCGGTGTTGTACGCAGGCGTTGTTCAAATTAACGTTCCTACATGCGTTAATGTGTTCATTGAAGCGTGTTTCGAGGTTCATCGCTGTCTCACCTACATATACATAACCTCGAAACACGTCTCAATAAACACATTAACGCATATGGATGCAAACGTTATAACGTTAATTTTTTTTAAGTAACTTCACTCTGCCCAGTTTTAAGATTTCAAAATATTAAGAATTTGCCTATTTCAATTTGTTTTTGTAATTGTGTGAGGATGTATCCTTCTTAATTTTTATTTTCAGTACTTTCCCCGTACATTCACCTAATTTCTGCTTCACTTTCCTTGTGTTTCAGCAGTACTCTCACCTAATACATGAACTCCAGTGAAAATGGAACACTGATTTCTGGTAGGTCTTTGCACACTAGGTCCTTAATGTCTAAGTTTTCCTTGGTAAAAATCAAATTTAGTCTGCTTGGTTATTGAGGTTTTAAAACCTATTTACAACACGAGTATCATTAAGACTGCATGTCTGCATGTTTGTGACTTGAAAAAGCCCACTGTGTGGGCGAAACGTAGTCAATAAAGGATCACATTATACTGCATTTGTGTTTATATTGCCATGCATGTCACCTGTTCACCTGTCAAGAATATTTTAATCCCTAGTCATTATATATACTGAGAGCCATACACCTCTCAGTGTATATATATATTTGATGCAGAGTATATGTTATTACTGAATGTGAAAGTTAAGACACATGTGCAACATCTGGATATCTTTATTATAGACGTTTCGCCATCCAGTGGCTTTATCAATACAGATTCTAGGATATAATTGGAAGATGTTGCACATGTGTCTTAACTTTCATATTGTCTGTATTTTATACCTTTCTTGCACAACCACATAATGTATGACTCAAGACTACGGTACTCTTCACTAACTCAACTTCTGAGGGACTGATTACTCATCTTTTGTATATAGTTCTACTGTCTTATGTCCTTTAATTTGTATCGATAAAGCCATTGGATGGTAAAACGTCTACGAATAAGGATACCCAGATGTTGCACATGTGTCTAAACTACCCAGATATTGCACATGTGCTTAAACTACACAGATGTTGCACATGTGTCTAATTCAAGTGAGAATGGTTGGATCTGAGAGGGACGTGACCTCTCAGTAATTACATTGTTTCTTGCTTTAGAAGGCCCATAGTGTGTTGCAGTGTCAGACAGGATAGTATAAACCTAGGTAATAAATACCGACAATGTGGTTTAGACCAACTTATCGGTATTATTGGTAATAATACTGACCAACTTGTCGGTACTGGTTTGGTAATAGAGTTGTGGATGAGTGGAACAAACTCCCAAGTACCGTTATAGAGGCCAGAACGTTGTGTAGCTTTAAAAATAGGTTGGATAAATACATGAGTAGATGTGGGTGGGTGTGAGTTAGACCTGATAGCTTGTGCTACCAGGTCGGTTGCCGTGTTCCTCCCTTAAGTCAATGTGACCTGACCTGACTAGGTTGGGTGCATTGGCTTAAGCCGGTAGGAGACTTGGACCTGCCTCGCGTGGGCCAGTAGGCCTTCT
The DNA here is from genome assembly GCF_038502225.1 of Cherax quadricarinatus. Taxonomy (NCBI): domain Eukaryota; kingdom Metazoa; phylum Arthropoda; class Malacostraca; order Decapoda; family Parastacidae; genus Cherax; species Cherax quadricarinatus. The sequence goes on from NC_091358.1 coordinate 2,875,460, forward strand.
GCAGTGTTCCTTCGTTCTTATGTTCTTATGTTCTTATTATACCATGTTCTTCCTCCTACTACTCTACACTTCTCCTTCCGACAGTATATAAGCCTCCACGCAGTCGCTTGATCTTCACATTGTTTCAGACTGTGGAACAGAACCCTTCTCCAGGCTGAGGGACTGACAACCTTAAATCTACATGTTCAAACCATACCACTGGTGGGGATAGAACCCACGATCAGAGAGTCTCAATCGTGTCATTACGATTTCGTGATGGACTGATTAGATCGTCTTCACATCTCTACTGCTCCTGCCTACCCAAATGAAGAAGCCTACTATGTAGGCGAAACGTTTCGGAATAAAGATGTCTAACTGTTGCCTATGTGTCTTACTTACCAACCTATCTAATTCTTCACAATAAATAGTATTTTTTCATACAATATTATAAATTACCATAGACACTTAATTTTTATAGGCGTATACCGATGGCAAATTTTCCAAATATTAGCCTAGAATAACTCAGGAGAGACGAAGACTGTGTGACATATTTTCACTGGGATTCTGACAAAATGAACATCAAAATGGTATACAGTACCGACAGGTTGTTAGGTAAGACACATATGCAACAGTTAGACAACGTTTCGGAATAAAGTTGTCTAACTGTTGCATATGTGTGTTACCTAACATTCTGACAAAAGACAGTGAGAGATTAGGTAATCAATCCCTCAGCCTAGAAGCCGGTACTCATTATCTAAGCTTCAAAGAATTAAGCATACATAGGCTTATAGACTGAGAACTGACTGCCTCATTTTCCACTGTGTTTCCTTGTATAGCTCAGCAAGGCCGAGGGACTGATTACCCCATCTTCCACCGTCTACGTATAACATCTCTATAGTGAACTGATGAAACCACTGGTTGGCGAAACGTCTTCAAATGAAGGTACTCAGGTGCTGCACATGTCTAATTCCTCATCTTAAGAACATAAGAACATAAGAAGGAACACTGCAGCAGGCTTACTGGCCCATACGAGGCAGGTCTAAGTCTCCTACCGGCTTAAGCCAATGCCCCAGCCTAGTCAGGTCAGGTCACATTCACGGCAACTGACCTAGTAGCACAAACTAATCAGGTCCAACTCACACCCACCCACACCCACTCATGTATTTATCTAACCTATTTTTAAAACTACACAACGTTCTGGCCTGAATAACTGACTCTGTTGCCAAACCAGTACTTTCCTATATCCTTCCTGAATCTGAATTTTTCCAACTTGAAACCATTGCTAAGAGTCCTGTCTTGGCTAGATATTTTCAGCACGTTATTTGCATCCCCTTCATTTATTCATGTCTTCCATTTATACACCTCGATCATATGCCCCCTAATTCTACGCCTTTCTAGAGAGTGCAGATTCAGGGCCTCAGTCTATCCTCATAGGGAAGATTTCTGATACATGGGATCATCTTTGTCATCCTCCTCTGTACGTTTTCCAGAGCATTTATATCCATTCTGTAATACGGTGACCAGAACTGAGCAGCATAGTCTAAATGAGGCCTAACCAAGGATATATAGAGTTGAAGAACAACCTGAGGACTTCTATTATTTATGCTTCTAGATATGAAGCCAAGGATTCTGTTAGCTTTATTGCGAACACTTATGCACTGTTGTCTTGGTTTTAGATTACTAACCAGAACTCCTAAATCTTTTTCGCAATCAGTAGTACTAAGATCTACATTATTTAGCTTATATATGGCATGGTTATTTTCCTGTTATTTTCCTGTTATTTTCCTGGCTGTATTGTATTTCTTGACCGTATAAATAACGGAATTCTCAATTTGGCAATCAATATTTCAACTTGAATTGTGTGTAATGTTTAAAACACACGTTCAACACACGTTCAAATACCAATAGACCTCTTGTTGTTTTCAAAGAGGTACTGGACAGGCACCTAAAGTCAGTACCTGGCCAGCCTGGCTGTGGTTCGTACGTCAGTTTGCGTGCGGCCAGCAGTAGCAGCCTGGGCATGGTCACTGGTAGGCGGGATTCCCCATTGGACGTAGGTCATGCCCAAAGGGATGGGTAAGATGTAGTAGTAGTAGTTGCAGTAGCTACTACAACTACAAGTAGCAACCTGAGACTCTATGACCGCGGGTTCAATCCCGGCCGGGGGTATGGTTTACAAGTAGCAACCTGGTTGATCAGACCCTGATCCACCACTAGGCCTGGTCTCAGACCGAGCCGCAGGGGTGTTGACCTCCGAAATCCTCTCCAGGTATACTCCAGGTATCTTTATTGTCGAAACGTTTCGCCTACACAGTAGGCTTCTTCAGTCAAGTACAGAGGCAGCAGGTGTAATTTAAGAACATAAGAACATAAGAAAGAAAGAACACTGCAGCAGGCCTACTGGCCTATGCAAGGCAGGTCCAAGTCACCTACCGGCAGTTAGGTAAGACACATATGCAACAGTTAGGTATCTTTATTTCGAAACGTTTCCCCTGCAACATCTGGGTATCTTTATTTGTAAATGTTTAGCCATCCAGTGGCTTTAGACATCTGCAACATCTGGGTATCTTTATTTGTAAACGTTTCGCCATTCAGTCGCTCTTCCAGTACAATTCAAGGACATTATGTGATGAATGTAGAGATATATACAAAAGATGAGATAATCAGTCCCTCAGCCTTGGAGTGGTGAAGATCACCGTAGTTTTGAAGAGATGTTACGAATATATCTGATTCGTCAAGGTGTCTGCTTACTTTGCACCTGATTGAATAGTTTGTCTGATATCCAAATCTGATTTCAGCATCTCTCTTAATGATTTGTCTATTAAGAGGTTTTCAGTCTCAGGGCCGTCTATACCCTTGTCCAAGTGCCCAAAATAATGCACCCCCTGCCCCCCCAGAACATTAGCCAATCACCCCTTTGAATTCTCCCAACTCAGGCTTATAAATATCGTTACCTCATACATGGAACCCATCTTAGGTAAACACAAGCAACAGTAGATCCCACAATGTATCATACAGAACATTACCTCATGTACGAAACTCATCCTGTGTGATGGAATACGACAGTTATCACATAGAATAGTGTAGCAGTACACTGTGGGTATTCCTATATATTATTATACAGAAAAGGGTAGTCACACTTGTTAGGTAGTTGCGAGTTGTCAAAGACACTTGCCGATAGACACTTGTCATGTATTTTGTGTGTGGGTGGGTGTGTGTGGGTGGGTGTGTGTGTGTGTGTGTGTGTGTGTGTGTGTGTGTGTTAGTGTGTGTGTGTGTGTTAGTGTGTGTGTGTGTGTGTGTTAGTGTGTGTGTTTGCGTGTGTGTGTTTGCTTGTGTGTGTTTGCGTGTGTGTGTACTCACCTAGTTGAGGTTGCGGGGGTCGAGTCCGAGCTCCTGGCCCCGCCTCTTCACTGATCGCTACTAGGTCACTCTGTGTGTTAGTGTGTGTGTGTGTGTGTTTGTGTGTGTGTGTGTTAGTGTGTGTGTGTGTGTTTGCGTGTGAGTGTTTGGGTGGGAGGGTGTGGGTGCACGCGCCTGCGCGCGTGTTGCCTGGTGTGTACATGTGCGTGCATATTTTCTCTCAAAGCACATCAATACGTACATAGTTCAGAGTACAGCAAAACGTACATGGTTCATCAGCGGGGAAGAGGTCAGGAACCTGAAGCTGTCAGCCACAGCACAACTGCTGCGTCTGCTGCAGCTGCTGGGCTTGTTGCTGTTTCCGCGTCTGAAGCTGCTGCACCTGCTGCTGGTTCTCCGGCTGCAGTTATTCTTCCAGCTGCAACTGCTGTTCCTGCTGCAGCTGCAGCCTTCGCTACATCCTCAATCCCCGACATTTATCCAGATGCCCCAGGATGCCCCAGCATGCCCACACACAATCAAACAATATTTCCAACACTTCAAACACGCACCACCACCATAAACAATGGCCTCTAACGTAAACACAAAAACCTACGTCACTATATATAAAATCAGCACTAGTAATGTATGATAACACCGAGAAGAAGTAGCAGCGAGGTTGCAAACGTCATGCAAGAGACTGCATGTGCAACCCACTCCCTCATATACCCCGGACAATAAGGTCGAGTACGATAACTGCATCATGAACCTCACCCCACTAGGGGGCGCGCTAGTACCCCCTCCTATTATATTCCTCCAACTAGCAATTTCCTATAACGAACGTTTTGGTAATCATTTTGTTCTAATTAACCTTAAAACCACTAAGTGTGAACTTGTGTTGAGTGAACGGAAAAAAACAATATATATATATATATATATATATATATATATATATATATATATATATATATATATATATATATATATATATATATATATATATATATATATAAACATTTAATGTGAAAATATGTTAAATATAAAATGTATGAGGGGAAAATAATGTTACGTAAAAGAATTGAACCAGACGAAAACCGGTTCATAATTAAAAACAAAAAAACTAGGAAATTAGTAACCAGTTTTCTTAAAAAAAAAGAGATGTTACCTGTCACACACACAAACACACATACCCAGTAGCGGTCATTGAAGAGGCGGGGCCAGGAGCTGAGTTTCGACCCCTGCAGCCACAAATAGGTGATTACAAATAGGTGATATAGGTGAGTACACACACACACACACACACACACACACACACACACACACACACACACACACACACACACACACACAAACACACACACTACACATCTCTGCAATCAATGAGCTGAAAGAGGGAGAGAGACAGTCACCTCAGAGACAAGGCAAGTGAGTCGGGAATAATTACAGGGGAAGAAGTGCTGCCTACCACCTTAAAGGTGCCATCATGATTGTTATATTGGTGCCACGGAAGATCTCCCATTAAATGTGTGTGTGTTAGTTACCTGGTGCTGTGTATGTGTGTGTGTGTGTGTGTGTGTGTGTGTGTGTGTGTGTGTGTGTGTGTGTGTGTGTGTGTGTGTGTTTGTATGTGTGTGTGTGAGAGACTGTGTGTGTGTGTGTGTGTGTGTGTCTGTGTGTGTGTGTGTTTGTATGTGTGTGTGTGAGAGACTGTGTGTGTGTGTGTCTGTGTGTGTGTGTGTTTGTATGTGTGTGTGTGAGAGACTGTGTATGTGTGTGTGTTTGTATGTGTGTTTGTATGTGTGTGTGTGAGAGACTGTGTGTGTGTGTGTGTGTGTGTGTATGTGTGTGTGTGTGTGTGTGTGTGTGTGTGTGTGTGTGTGTGTGTGTGTGTGTGTGTGTGTGTGTGTGTGTGTTTGTATGTGTGTGTGTGTGAGAGACTGTGTGTGTGTGTGTGTGAGAGACTGTGTGTGTGTGTGTGTGTGTGTGCATGCACCTTCCCCCCGTCGAGAATTTTTGATATTTCCTATACTCCTCGATGCTCTCTCTGGCACTTTAAAGCTACGGGTTTTATGACGGACGAATTTTTCACAACCCCACCACCACCGCCAACCCCTCCACTACCACCCCCTTCCCCTCCACTACCACCCCCTTCCCCTCCACTACCACCCCCCTTCCCCTCTAACATCACCCTTTCCCCTCCTCCCCACCCCCACCGCCTCGCAAAAAAATGAGAAAAATATATATATGCAATATTAAGAAAAATACACAACGAGCCCTTCCTGCAGTGGATAGAATTTAAATAGTGGGGGATACACTAAGAGTACAGGAAATCAGCTCTCCTCTTCTCCCTATCACCCCCCCCCCAACCACACACAAAGGTACATTAATTTTTCCTCTCTATGTGTATAACGCGAAGTCACACCCTTCTGTTTATTCATAAAGAAAAATACGTAAGCAAACACTAGGACGTATTTATTAGAAAACGTTTCGGTCCTGGGACCATGATCACTTCTAACATACAGAGGTTGAAAGACAGTATATATAGGCGGAGATTGAGGTGTGAGTGACACATGGTGTCCTGAAGAATGTCATGTTGGGATGAGGACGAGTAAAAGATGAGATCATGTGACTCCTGTGTTGTTGGGTTGGTGGTGCTTAGCCAGCTTGAGTATCATGTATGCTAATGTTTTAGAAACTCTGTGATTTCCAGTGGTTTCTATTGTGTCGGTGACGGCGATTAGCGAAGCTTCTAGACACCGTCGGCGTCTAAGTTCTTGTTCGGTGAGAACGAGTTGTGCCTCATCCCAGTTCATCAAATGCCCCGTGGAGTCTTTGTGGGGGACACAGGCGTACCTTAAGTCGTCTCTGTTATTGGCATTTCAATGCTCGTTCAGGCGGACAGCAAGATCTCTGTTTGTTTCTCCTATATATTTCTTGCGACAGACTCCACAGGGGATGGTGAAGACGCCTGTTGTGGAAGTTAGAGGTGTGGGGTTGAGTTTCGTAGTGAGGTCTTTGATAGATGATGTGTTTATGGTGGAAACATTTGCGTTACTCTTAGCAAGTGCCCGGCGAGTATTCGTGGCAACATCACCACATGGGAGCACTATGAACTGCTTAGGGGGCTGTTCCATGGGCGGTTTGTTGAGGATAGCTCGTGCCTTTAGTCTGCAATCTAGGAAGAAGAAAGATGGAAACTGAAGACGTGTAAAGGCTTGTGTTATGTAAATACATTCTTCTTCAAGAAAACAAGGGCTGGAGATGCGAAGAGCTCTCAAGAAGAAGCCAATGAGGACTCTTTTGGTGCGGGTGTCTTGGTGTGAATAAAAATGTATAAGATCGTCCTTGTTGGTAGGTTTTCTGTACATTTTGAAGAGAAGTTTGTCACTATGTAAAGTAAAAGGACACAAGTGCAACTAATGTGACATTTTATTGTGGCAACGTTTCGCTCTCCAGGAGCTTTGTCAAGCAGTTACAAACAGTACATGGACGCAGAGGGTATATATAGGCGCAGAGTGAGGTGCAATACTAGTGGTAGTAGTAGTAGTAGTAGTGACATAAGTTGTAGTAGTAGTAATACAATAGGGTAGAGCAATTAACTCGTACATGAGTAAAAGGATATAAAAGCTATTACTTGGGTAACATAAAAATGGGTTAGACAAATATAGACTGGATAGAGAAGGCCTGTTTTAGTGTTCACTCTCTGTAATGTGCTTTGTGTAGTATTAACAGGAGTGACTATGTGATGGCAGGGTTTACTGTTTTCAGGAGGATTCTTGCTAAGACTTCAGGCAGCTTCACCATCTCTGAAGTCTTAGCAAGAATCCTCCTGAAAATAGTAAACCCTGCCATCACATAGTCTCTCCTGTTAATACTACACAGAACACATTATAGAGAGTGAACACTGAAACAGGCCTTCTCTATTCAGCCTATATTTGTCTAACCTATTTTTATGTTACCCAATTATTAGCTTTTATATCCTTTTACTCATGTACGAGTTAATTGCTCTACCATATTGTATTACTACTACTACTACAACTTATGTCACTACTACTACTACTACTACTACCACTAGTATTGCACCTCACTCTGAGCCTATATATACCCTCTGTGTCCATGTACTGTTTGTAACGGCTTGACAAAGCTCCTGGAGAGCGAAACGTTGCCACAATAAAATGTCACATTAGTTGCACTTGTGTCCTTTTACTTTACATATTGTCGGTAATTCTACCAACTTTATTACAAGTTTGTCACCGTTGGAAGATCTGCACAGGAAGCCATCGAGGGAAAGGAAGTTTGCCACCTTTTTCGAGTTCAAGTGTAAACATTATTGATGGTTCGGCTGCATTGATCTTGTTGAGAAGGGCCTGGATATTGAGACGTCTCGGATAGAAAACCAATATATCATCAATGTATCTTAGCCAGGTAACGGTGTTGGGAATGAGGGTGCTGAATTTCTCTGTCTCCAGGTTTTCCAAGATGAGATTGACAAGCAGAGCACTGAGCAGGCTGCCCATTGCCATCCCAAAGCTTTGTGCTGTGCCTGCCAATCTCTTTATGGAAAACCTAAAGACAAATTCATCAGCCTCGTTCCCAACAAGACACCCGTACTAAAAGAGGAGTCCTCACTGGCTTCTTCTTGAGAGCTCTTCGCATCTCCAGCCCTTGTTTTCTTGAAGAAGAATGTATTCACATGTATTTACAAGCCTTTACACGTCTTTAGATTCCATCTTTCTTCATCCGAGATTGTAGACTCAAGGCACAAGCTGTACTCAATAAACCGCCCATGGAACAGCCCTCTAAGCAGTTCATATTGCTCCCATGTGGTGATGTTGCCACGAATACTCGCCGGGCATTTGCTAAGAGTAACATAAATCTTTCCACCATAAACACATCTATCAAAGACCTCACTAGGAAACACAGCCTCACACCTCGAACTTCCACAGCAGTCTACACCATCCCCTGTGGATTCTGTTACAAGAAATATGTAGGCGAAACAGGCAGAGATCTTGCTGTCCGCCTGAACGAGCATCGAAATACCAGTAACAGAGACGACTTAAGGTACGCCTGTGTCCTTCACAGAGACTCCACGAGGCATTTGATGAACTGGGATGAGGCACAACTCGTTCTCACCAAACAAGACCTTAGACGCCGACGGTGTCTAGAAGCCTCGCTAATCGCGTCACCGACAACAGAACGTAACACTGGAAACCACGAAATTTCTAAAACATTAGCATACATGATACTCAAGCAGGCATAGCAGCACCTACCCAGCAACACAGGAGTCACATGATCTCATCGTCTACCCGTCCTCATCCCAACATGGCATTCTTCAGGTCACCATGTGTCACTCACACCTAACTCTCCACCTATGTATAACGTCTTTCTACCTCTGTATGTTAGAAGTGATCAAGGTCCCAGGACCGAAACGTTTTCTAATGTCTTAATGTATACTTGTTTTTCTAAACCAATTTGTTGATATTTATTACCAAGGCTTACATTATATATATGTCGTGCCGAATAGGCAGAATTTGCGATCTTGGCTTAAATAGCAACGTTCATCTTGCCATATAGGACAAGCGAAAATTTGTGTATGCAATAATTTCGCCAAAATCATTCTGAACCTAACGAAAAAAAATATATTTCACTGTGTTTGTTTAGTATTAAATTATTGTAAACAAATTTAAAATATATTAAGTTGGGTTAGGCTAAAATAAATTGTTCATGTTATAATAAGGTTAGGTAAGTTTTCTAAGATTTTTTTGGTGCAAAATTAAAATTTTTTACATTAACATTAATGAAAAATATATCTTTAAACGTATAAGAGAAAATTTTAGAAAGGACTTAATTTTAAATGAGTTCTTGCTAATTGACCAGTTTTACATATTCGGCACGACATACATACATACATACATATATATATATATATATATATATATATATATAATATATATATATATATATATATATATATATATATATATATATATATATATATATATATATATATATATATATATATATATATATATATATATATATATATATATATATATATATATATATATATATATATATATATATATATATATATATATATATATATACGTATATATATTAGGGATCAAAGTGACTTAGACATTTGTTCTCAGTTGGACAGGTCCCTCAGTGTCCCTTGTGTAAATTATAGGCATAAAACCTAGGTTTGTTAATTGGGTTTCAAGCCTATCCACTTCACAAAGCGTCACTGATGCTTTAGTTAACCAGTTTACCACCACTGATACTTGAATCCCTCGAAGGTAACTCCCAGTGTATATATATATACACACTGAGATATATACATTCCTCGGTGTGTATGTCGTTGGCTCTGACTTAACCATTAATTTTTCCATTTGTAAGTCGTTGGAAATATTATTTATGAAAATAGAAATATAAGGGTTTTCAATTTATTAAATTTTAATTCGTTAAAAGTTTAATATATTTTTATTTTAAAATAAATATACTGAAAACGTAAATAAAAAAAAATTAAATTTTATTTTGTCTCTAACTTTTTATTTTATTTTATTGAGTGTTATATCTATGTAAAAAAAAAAAAAACTTTATTAATAAATATCTTTAATACTTCTGACATTTTACTGGAATATTTATCAACTGATCATATATTCATAATTTATTATACGAAAATAAATTTTACAAATAACACTAATTCTTTCCTAATCCTTAAAAAAATATCGATCAAAATTTGCAATAAAATTTCCAATTTTTTTTAAGTTTACTTACGGATATAAAATTGATTTTCAATACTAATTAAAAATACCCTTTAGCCTGGTATATTCTCCATTACTCATTTTTTATTTTCTTATATATATAAATTTTCTTGATTCGTATTGTATTCTGTATTTTGTAGTTTTTTGTATTTTTGATTTAGACAGACAGTGATATATTGTATATATGTATATGATATTGTCCAGCTAGATGTGTATAAATATATGTATTAATATGTGCATATGTATATATTCGTATGTATACATATTAATATGTTATACATAAGAATGTCTTATTTTTGATAAAGTTCAAGTTAAGCTTTAAAACTTATCTTTTGAATCCCTAATGTTTATTATCGAAGATCTATCTTCTTTGAATCCCATAACACTTAAGATCCAACATCAGTCTAGGTTTAATCCTACATAACTTAAGTTCCAACCCCCAGTCTTCGATTAATCCCACATAACTTAAGTTCCAACCCCCAATCTAAGTTTAATTCCATATGACTTAAGTTCCAACCCCCAGTCTTCGTTTAATCCCACATAACTTAAGTTCCAACCCCCAGTCTTCGTTTAATCCCACATAACTTAAGTTCCAACCCCCAATCTTGGTTTAATCCCACATAACTAAAGTTCCAACCCCCAGTCTAAGTTTAATCCTACATCACTTAAGATCCAACCCAAAACTTCGTTTAATCCCACATAACTTAAGTTCCAACCCCCAATCTTCGTTTAATCCCACATAACTTAAGTTCCAACCCCCAGTCTTCGTTTAATCCCACATAACTTAAGTTCCAACCCCCAGTCTTCGTTTAATCCCACATAACTTAAGTTCCAACCCCCAATCTTCGTTTAATCCCACATAACTTAAGTTCCAACCCCCAGTCTAAGTTTAATCCCACATAACTTAAGATCCAACACCACATTCTTCATTTCAGCTAACAACACAATGATCCTACACGAACCTGAAACAATAAAAATTCGTGAACAAATGCACTTAAAATTATTATAAACCCACAAATATATCCCGAGTTTAGTTTAATACAACAATACATGTAAAGTAAAAGGACACAAGTGCAACTAATGTGACATTTATTGTGGCAACGTTTCGCTCTCCAGGAGCTTTATCAAGCCATTACGGCTTGATAAAGCTCCTGGAGAGCGAAACGTTGCCACAATAAATGTCACATTAGTTGCACTTGTGTCCTTTTACTTTACATATTGTCGGTAATTCTACCAACTTTATTACACAACAATACATAAAAATCGGCATTTCATATTTAATATTTTAAGTGTTCATGGAATCGGTGAAGAAAAAAATATAAGTCAAAATATTTACTATATAGTTATTCTAAATAAATCTGAAATCTAAGGTAGAAAATTTAGACTACGTTCCTGTCCGATTTTGCACCGTTATCGAGTCTTATTTGTCTGATAATGATCCTGGAGGGATCGAAACGTCGTGTGAAGCTTTCTTTCCACAGTTTGGATTATTTGTGAATTATTCCTGCCACTGTTTTGCCACTTATTTTAATAAAGGTCTAGAGAGACCTATTTGGTCTTGTTAGGCAGGTCTTACTGGTCCATGCTAGGCAGGTCTTACTCATAGTGCAGTAGGTCTACTGGTCCATGCTAGGCAGGTCTTACTGGTCCATGCTAGGCAGGTCTTACTGGTCCATGCTAGGCAGGTCTTACTCATACTGCAGTAGGTCTACTGGTCCATGCTAGGCAGGTCTTACTGGTCCATGCTAGGCAGGTCTTACTCATACTGCAGTAGGTCTACTGGTCCATGCTAGGCAGGTCTTACTGGTCCATGCTAGGCAGGTCTTACTCATACTGCAGATGGTCTACTAGTCCATGCTAGGCAGGTCTTACTGGTCCATGCTAGGCAGGTCTTACTCATACTGCAGTAGGTCTACTGGTCCAAGCTAGGCAGGTTTAACTGATACTGCAGTAGGCCTACTGGCCATGCTAGGCAGGTCTTACTTAGAATACAGTAGGTCTACTGGTCCATGCTAGGCAGGTCTTACTGGTCCATGCTAGGCAGGTTTTACTCATACTGCAGTAGGTCTACTGGTCCATGCTAGGCAGGTTTTACTCATACTGCAGTAGGTCTACTGGACTATGCTAGGCAGGTCTTACTGGCTCATGCTAGGCAGGTCCTACTCTACATTCGTCCCCTGGCAAGTTCTAATCCTATTTTTAACCTATTGCAATCTCCGTCCCAGGATTTATCCAGTCAGCTGGGCATAAAATTTGTCACATTTCAGAGATAGAATCTGCAGTCACAATTTTTCACCACTTTCTGTAGCTTTTAAAACATCTAAATTTCCCAGTTAAACAATAAAGTAACACTCGTACTTTAGAAGTGTACTTATCCTTGTATATACTTATAATTCCCTTAGAACTGCCGTATACTTAAAGACTATGCTTCTTTACGCTCTATGTTAGAATCACACTAATGTTAAACTCAGATATAGGAAGCAAACATACACAGTTTTAAGAGTAGGTATGATCGTGTCTTATAGCTTAGAAATCAGTCGACAAGGGTTAAGAGACGGAGCAAAGATTTGTTATCCTTGTAAGGATAATAAGGAAACTACAGTAAGATGAATACAGTTAGTTGAGTACAAATATGTGAGTTGAAGATTGCATGATTCAGTACTCATTCTTCTGGTTACATTAAGGCCTATTATAGCGCATGTTTTCAGGCAATTGGCGACCCTATCTACCCATTTCAATTAGAAAGTTGAATCTTCACACTTCTTTGGTTTCGCTTCCACAGAATTTCGACTCTGCTGATAATTAAATAACTTAATGGTAATATAAATAACTTTCAATCCACCAGTTTCAACTAATTTTATATCCACGATAAAAAAATATCCCGTGGCTGAAACAATTCAGAAAAATTTGCACTAACGAGGACACTTCAGACGATGTTTCGGTCCATCCTGCACCATTATCGATTCCCAGTTGTGGTTTGATAATGGTCAAGGACTGAAACGTCCAGGACAGATCGAAACGTCGTCTAAAGTTCCCTCAACTAAGTGTGGATTTTTGTGAATTGTACTGTCTAAAAACAAGTGCTGAATGAACTATTACTGAAGAGGGTCTGAGGAAGAGGTCGAAATGTAGAGTTTCTATATTCATGTTATGTCTCGTATGTTTGGTGAAACGAGCTAAACAAATAAAACATATGTGCGAAACTTGGTTATTTTTATATTGGTGATGTTTCACCACCAGTGGATTTTTCAGTCGTATTCAGAAAATAGAGAAAGAGGTGATATGAGGTGTTCAGTCCCTCAGCCTTGAAGGGAAGTGTTCAGTCCCTCAACCTTGAAGGGAAGTGTTCAGTCCCTCAGCCTTGAAGGGAAGTGTTCAGTCCCTCAGCCTTGAAGGGAAGTGTTCAGTCCCTCAGCCCTGAAGAGAAGTGTTCAGTCCCTCAGCCTTGAAGGGAAGTGTTCAGTCCCTCAGCCTTGAAGGGAAGTATTCAGTCCCTCAGCCTTGAAGGGAAGTATTCAGTCCCTCAGCCTTGAAGGGAAGTGTTCAGTCCCTCATCCTTGAAGGGAAGTATTCAGTCCCTCAGCCTTGAAGGGAAGTGTTCAGTCCCTCAGCCTTGAAGGGAGGTGCTCAGTCCCTCAGCCTTGAAGAAAGGTGCTCAGTCCATCAGCCTTGAAGGAAGGTGCTCAGTCCATCAGCCTTGAAGGGAGGTGCTCAGCCCATCAGCCTTGAAGGGAGATGCTCAGTCCCTCAGCCTTGAAGGGAGGTGCTCAGTCCCTCAGCCTTGAAGGGAGGTGCTCAGTCCCTCAGCCTTGAAGGGAGGTGCTCAGTCCCTCAGCCGTGAAGGGAAGTGTTCAGTCCCTCAGCCTTGAAGGGAGGTGCTCAGTCCCTCAGCCTTGAAGGAAGGTGCTCAGTCCATCAGCCTTGAAGGAAGGTGCTCAGTCCATCAGCCTTGAAGGGAGGTGCTCAGCCCATCAGCCTTGAAGGGAGATGCTCAGTCCCTCAGCCTTGAAGGGAGGTGCTCAGCCCATCAGCCTTGAAGGGAGGTGCTCAGTCCCTCAGCCTTGAATAAAGGTGTTCAGTCCCTCAGCCTTGAATAAAGGTGTTCAGTCCCTCAGCCAGAATTTTCAACCTAGACTGATCACCTCAAATGCCTCTTCGCATCTTTTATTGTTTATTCCGTGTAATGCACTGACAAAGCCAGTGGTGAGCAAAACGTCTCCACAATAAGGACACCTAAATATTGCATAAGAAAGGAGGAACACTGCAACAGGCCTGATGACCCATACTAGGCAGGTCCTTCACAATCCATCCCACTAACAAAATATTTGCCCTATTTTGTTAGTCTTATTTATCTACAAGACCATTTTGAAAGCCATTAATAAAATACAAATTATGACCCTTCAGAGGGCAAGGCAGTCTTCATCCTTCAAACTACATTATATAGAATACAATAGATACAGTACAATGGCTGGAATGATTCAAAAATAATCCGTAAATACAAGCGGGTTATTTATGTAAATTACGTTACACAATATCTCTCTGTTTTGGTGTTCTTTTTTGAGAACTGTGGTAATTTTAGAGGGCCATTGAGTGAATGATGGTAAGTGTGTTTCCTTCTTTGGGTTACATTACCTTAGTTAAGGCTTACCCAGAGAACAGGTCGTCATCTGCCAAATACCTGTGGTAGGAGGCACCTGTTCTCCTTCCTGGCGATGATAACACTTATAATGATGAGTTAAAACACGTGTGTAACACCTGGGTATCTTTACAACACCTGGGTATCTTTACAACACCTGGGTATCTTTACCTTGTAGATGTTTCGTTCTTCAGTAGCTTTACCAATACAATACATGGATAAATTCTGAAGACTGTTTAAATATATACAGAGGGCTCTGGTGGCCTGGTGGTTAACGCTCTCGCTTCACACGGTGAGGGCCTGGGTTCGATTCCCAGCCAGAGTAGAAACATTGGACGTGTTTCTTTCCACCTGTTGTCTATGTTCCCCATCAGTAAAATGGGTACCTGGGTATTAGTCGACTGGTGTGGGTCGCATCCTGGGACACTGACCTAAGGAGGCCTGGTCACAGACCGGGCCGCGGGGGCGTTGACCCCCGGAACTCTCTCCAGATAAACTCCAGAATACAGTCGGTATTGTATTTCACTGATACACTACAAAATCTATAATGATGGTACTGATAAAGTATATAGACAATATATACATATTACACGTAATGCCGGCTTTGGTAATTTATTGTGTAAACGTTTCGCCCACCAGGGGCTTTATTAAATCCAACTGGATTTAATAAGCACTTGATACGAGTAAGCAGCAGCTAGCCCCAATTCAGCGGATCAAGAGCACCTTAGCACCATGAAGAAAATTCGTAAAAACATCGAAATTAAAAAAAAAATACTTAAAAAAAATCGAAAATATTGAAAAATATATATTTTTTTCTTTTCAGACTGGTATAGATTTTTCTCAATTTTCCTCTCCAGCTGAAGCCTAGAAGACAAATTTGATTTAAGAGAAATTAGTTGTCTAAGTTCGTCAACAGTAAGCATAACATTATCAACATCTGCGTGTACCTTTGGGTTTCTTTGTGATTTGCCTTTGTATTAAGACGTAAAGAACGGCACATTGTCCAGCACTACAAGCCAAACAAAGAAACCAGCAAGACGAGTACCATCTCCAGCACTACAAGACAAGACAGAAACCAACAACAACAGCACATTCTCCAGCACTACAAGACAAGACAGAAACCAACAACAACAGCACATTCTCCAGCACTACAAGACAAGACAGAAACCAACAACAACAGCACATTCTCCAGCACTACAAGACAAGACAGAAACCAACAACAACAGCACATTCTCCAGCACTACAAGACAAGACAGAAACCAACAACAACAGCACATTCTCCAGCACTACAAGACAAGACAGAAACCAACAACAGCAGCACATTCTCCAGCACTACAAGATAAGACAGAAACCAACAACAACAGCACATTCTCCAGCACTACAAGACAAGACAGAAACCAACAACAACAGCACATTCTCCAGCACTACAAGATAAGACAGAAACCAACAACAACAGCACATTCTCCAGCACTACAAGACAACACAGAAACCAACAACAGCAGCACATTCTCCAACACTACAAGACAAGACAGAAACCAACAACAACAGCACATTCTCCAGCACTACAAGACAAGACAGAAACCAACAACAGCAGCACATTCTCCAGCACTACAAGACAACACAGAAACCAACAACAACAGCACATTCTCCAGCACTACAAGACAAGACAGAAACCAACAACAACAGCACATTCTCCAGCACTACAAGACAACACAGAAACCAACAACAGCAGCACATTCTCCAACACTACAAGACAACACAGAAACCAACAACAACAGCACATTCTCCAACACTACAAGACAAACACAGAAACCAACAACAGCAGCACATTCTCCAGCACTACAAGACAACACAGAAACCAACAACAACAGCACATTCTCCAGCACTACAAGACAACACAGAAACCAACAACAACAGCACATTCTCCAGCACTACAAGACAAGACAGAAACCAACAACAACAGCACATTCTCCAGCACTACAAGACAAGACAGAAATCAACAACAGCAGCACATTCTCCAACACTACAAGACAAGACAGAAACCAACAACAACAGACAGCACATTCTCCAGCACCAAGACAACACAGAAACAGCACATTCTCCAGCACTACAAGACAAGACAGAAATCAACAACAGCAGCACATTCTCCAGCACTACAAGACAACACAGAAACCAACAACAACAGCACATTCTCCAGCACTACAAGACAACACAGAAACCAACAACAGCAGCACATTCTCCAGCACTACAAGACAACACAGAAATCAACAACAGCAGCACATTCTCCAACACTACAAGACAACACAGAAACCAACAACAACAACAGCACATTCTCGAATACTACAAGACAAACACAGAAATCAACAACAGCAGCACATTCTCCAACACTACAAGACAACACAGAAACCAACAACAGCAGCACATTCTCCAGCACTACAAGACAACACAGAAACCAACAACAGCAGCACATTCTCCAGCACTACAAGACAACACAGAAACCAACAACAGCAGCACATTCTCCAGCACTACAAGACAACACAGAAACCAACAACAGCAGCACATTCTCCAGCACTACAAGACAACACAGAAACCAACAACAACAGCACATTCTCCAACACTACAAGACAACACAGAAACCAACAACAACAACACATTCTCCAACACTACAAGACAACACAGAAACCAAGAACAACAGCACATTCTCCAATACTACAAGACAAACACAGAACCATCAACAGAAAGGTCTGAAACAAGGCTAGCTCCAGAGCTAAGGGTAATGTCCTATGAAGAAAGATTAAGGGAAATCGGCCTGACGACAGGAGAGTTAGGGGATACATGATAACGACATACAAAATACTGCGAAGAATAGATAAGGTGGTCACAGACAAGATGTTCCAGAGAGGGAACACAGCAACAAGGGGTCATAATTGAAAGTTGAAGACTCAGATGAGTCAAAAGGATGTTAGGAAGTATTTCTTCAGTCACGGAGTTGTCAGGAAGTGGAATAGTCTGGCAAGTGAAGTAGTGGAGGCAGGAACCATATATAGCTATAAGACGAGTTATGATAAAGCTCACGGAGCAGGGAGATAGAGGACCTAGTAGTGATTAGTGAAGAGGCGGGGCCAGGAGCTGAGTCTCGACCCCTGCAACCACAAATAGGTGAGATGACTCTACTCACTGGAAACGTAACTTACATCACTCGGATGGCAAATTCTGTATCAGAGTCCACAGTACTTTACCACAGAGCCGGATCCCAAAGAAGTATGGGCGCTTGTAAATGAATGGTTCAGAGAACCGACATATTGATAAATCAACATGTCGGTTCTCTGAACCATTCATCTACAATCCTGTCAGACACTGCAACTTCTTGGGATCTTAATACTTGGGAATTCTTCGCTTACCTAACCCTTGGGCACGACCTACTTCCACATTGAACAAATGTAACACCACCTACGACTGCTGCACCTCTCCTGCCTACGGTTTATAAGCTACTTCTCCACACTTATGCCGTATTCTATTCAAGATTGACGGACTGACCACATCGACTCAAGGTTGAGGGACTGATTACCTCATTCTCCTCCTGTTCTTCAAGATTCTCCTCTGTATGGACTGATGAAGTCACTGTGTGGCGAAACGTTTCCTCAATAAAGATGCCCAAGAGTTGCATATGTGTCTAATTTATCATCATCGAAGTATGGGCGCCTAGCCGTAGCTAGACGATGTTACCCTATACCCCGGGGCACCAGGCTTGTTTTCAAAGTTATTTCATCAAATCCTACCACATGCAGTGGACAACAAAAGATTTGAAATCCATTACAATTCGCAAACAGGCGAAATTATTTAAATTGTCTGTACGTCCACAGTAGGACTCGAACCTGCAAACTCTTGTCAAGGTAACATCGTCTAGCTACGGCTAGACGCCCATACTTATCTGAGGTCTGGCTCCTTGGTAAAGTACTGTGGACTCTGATACAGAGTTTGCAGGTTCGAGTCCTGCTGTGGACGTAGAGGCAATGTTTGTAAATAATATCGAAAAAAATGAGCGCTTTCATGTGCTCACACAAATATTTTCAAA
Organism: Cherax quadricarinatus; assembly: GCF_038502225.1. NCBI lineage: Eukaryota > Metazoa > Arthropoda > Malacostraca > Decapoda > Parastacidae > Cherax > Cherax quadricarinatus. Next base: position 2,894,259 of record NC_091358.1, read on the forward strand.
GGAATAGGAAAAAAAAGTCTCTTCTTTGTAAGTCGAGCCTGCAGAATGGATCGAACTTCGTTAAAAACTGAAATTTTCTCCAAAAAATATGTCAGAGATTAACAGACATATTTTCTTCATTAACAATGATGTAATTTTCTTTTTTTTTTCTTTTTTGGCTAAACCAAATTTAGAAATCTCACCTAATGTAATTTTTTTAGATAAATTCTGCTAAATACATCATAGATTATTTAATTCTTCAAAATGTCATACACAGCTGTATGTATATGGAAAGTGATCTTACGATTCTGAAAGATCTGACAGATTCTGCTCAATGGTATTGTTGGTTCTGTTTCAGCTTGTAAAAACCATCTATGGGTTTTGTTATTTCCCCCCCCCCGTCCCCCCCCCCAAAAAACCAGTTTTGGGAAGAACCTTATGACGACGTTTCGGTCCGCCCTGGACCATTAATATATATATATATATATATATATATATATATATATATATATATATATATATATATATATATATATATATATATATATATATATATATATATATATATAACTTGCCGAATAGGCCGAACTCACTTAAAAATTAAAATTTTGCAAAATTAAATTTTTACAGGTTGATACCTAATTTTTTCATTAACAATGATATAATGATTTTTTATTTTTTGACCAAAACTAACTTAAAAACCTGACCTAACTACCCAAAACAAACTTAATTATTTTTAGGTAAATTCTACTATATTTAACATTGGTCAAGTTATATATATTTAATACTGCATTAAATTTTCGATATATATTTTTTTTTCGTTCTGGTCAGGTCGATTTCCGCTGATTTATGTCAAAAGCAAAATTTCACTCCAAGCCGAATAGGCCTAATTGGCCGATTCGGCTTATTAGGAATGACAATTTTTTTTTTGGCCTACCTATATGGTCTTCTGACAATTCAGCAGAAATCTGGTGAGTTTTGTCTGTGTTTACTCAGTTTACACCAGACTCAGCGACTCATCATCTGACACCAGACTCATCTAACACCAGACTCATCTGACACCAGACTCATCTGACACCAGACTCATCTGACACCAGACTCATCTGACACCAGACTCATCTCACACCAGACTCATCTCACACCAGACTCATCTCACACCAGACTCATCTCACACCAGACTCATCTCACACCAGACTCATCTCACACCAGACTCATCTCACACCAGACTCATCTCACACCAGATTCATCTCACATCAGACTCATCTCACACCAGACTCCTCATCCCACACCAGACTCATCTCACACCAGACTCATCTCACACCAGACTCATCTCACACCAGTCTCATCTCACACCAGACTCATCTCACACCAGACTCATCTCACACCAGATTCATCTCACATCAGACTCATCTGACACCAGACTCATCTGACACCAGACTCATCTGACACCAGACTCATCTGACACCAGACTCATCTCACACCAGACTCATCTAACACCAAACTCATCTAACACCAGACTCATCTAACACCAGACTCATTTCGCACCAGACTCATCTCGCACCAGACTCATCTCACACCTGACTCATCTCACACCAGACTCCTCATCTCACACCAGACTCATCTCACACCAGACTCATCTCACACCAGACTCATCTCACACCAGACTCATCTCACACCAGACTCATCTCACACCAGACTCATCTCACACCAAACTCATCTAACACCAGACTCATCTAACACCAAACTCATCTAACACCAGACTCATCTAACACCAGACTCATTTCGCACCAGACTCATCTCGCACCAGACTCATCTCACACCAGACTCATCTCACACCAGACTCATCATCTCACACCAGACTCATCATCTCACACCAGACTCATCTCACACCAGACTCATCTCACACCAGACTCCTCATCCCACACCAGACTCCTCATCCCACACCAGACTCATCTCACACCAGACTCATCTCACACCAGACTCATCTCACACCAGACTCATCTCACACCAGACTCATCTCACACCAGACTCCTCATCTCACACCAGACTCATCTCACACCAGACTCATCTCACACCAGACTCATCTCACACCAGACTCATCTCACACCAGACTCATCTCACACCAGACTCATCTCACACCAGACTCATCTCACACCAGACTCCTCATCTCACACCAGACTCCTCATCTCACACCAGACTCCTCATCCCACACCAGATTCCTCATCTCACACCAGACTCCTCATCTCACACCAGACTCATCTCACACCAGACTCATCTCACACCAGACTCATCTCACACCAGACTCATCTCACACCAGACTCATCTCACACCAGACTCATCTCACACCAGACTCCTCATCTCACACCAGACTCATCTCACACCAGACTCCTCATCTCACACCAGACTCATCTCACACCAGACTCCTCATCTCACACCAGCGGGATGCGACACTATCTCAAAGGTGGTGCATGAGAGGTGGACGGTGTGTGTGGGGGTAGTGGGGGGGGGTAGTGGATTTTAGCATGACAAGAGTGTACAGTAGGGTGGGTACAATACCATGAACGGTCGTGGGACCTGATGACGATCGTCTCTATGAACTCAGTCCCACACCTCTCCCTCACGGATCTAGTCAGCCTTGTAAGTAGTATACCTTAGATAGGAACCTGGGTGATAGTCATCTCTGGTGGTGGTGCTGCATTCTTGGGGAAACGGGGGGGGGATGGTAGTTTAACTGAGATAGGAATCTAGGAGATAGTCGTTTCACGTGTTGCATCCTGGGGGGGGGGAATAGTATTACTTAGGAACCTGAGATAGTCGTCTCATGTATTGCATCCTGGGGGTGGGGGGGGGGTGACGTCACCATAACTGAGACAGTAGCCTGAGGTACAGTCTTATCTATGGGATGTGGAGGTATATTTTAAATAAGGACCTAAACTGGGGTAATTATACCTGGAGGGTATTTCTGGTGTCAACTCCCCCGCGGCCCAATCCATGGTTCAGTGCCTGATCAACCAGGCTGTTACTGCTGGCCACACATAAACCATTGTAAGAACCACAGCCTGGCTGGTCAGGTACTGACTTTAGGTGTCCGTTCAGCTCCCTCTTGAAGACAGCCAGGGGTCTATTGGTAATCCCCCTTATGTATGCTGGGAGGCAATTGAACAAGCTTGGGCCCCTGTCAACAGCTCTTTTCCTGAGCTGAAGAAGGGTAGCAACTCTCAGCTGAGCTGAGAATAACAGCCCTCAGTCCAAGCTGGGCTAAAAAACAACACTGAGCTGAGACAAGATAAACCCTGTAAAATCTCCAGACTAAATAATTACCATCTATTACACAGATAATTAATAATAATTAACAAACACCCTTTAACGAAATTTTTATAAGTCTTGTTCGTTTATTAATCTAAAAATGTTCGTTTATATATACAATGAGAGAGACAGACTTCTCATTATATTAAGACTAAAAGATATATGCATGGTATGCTTTGTCTGCAATCGTGTCATTACGATTTCGTGAGTCATATACGCATCTGGGTATATACATTGAGAGATATATGTCCCTTGGTATATATATTGAGAGATATATGTCCCTTGGTATATACATTGAGAGATATATGTCCCTTGGTATATACATTGAAAGATATATGTCCCTTGGTATATACACTGAGAGATATATATCCCTTGGTATATACATTGAGAGATATATATCCCTTGGTATATACATTGAGAGACTGTAGTTTTCATTATGAGTCATTTATGTAGATTTATATGTATATATATTTGCCACTCGCTCATTATATCTAAATATTCTTGTAGAAATTTGAAGGTATTTTAGACATATTAAACAAGACATTTTTGCTAAATCTGGTAAGATATTTCTACAGTTTTTCTCTTCTTGAGTCATTAGTTTAATTTTAAGAAAAGTACAGTGGGAGATGTTGACAATTGTTCAGCCTCACTGCTAACGTTCTGGGACATTACTGATGTCTGTGGTACTGTACTGGTCAGTACTGATGCTTGTGGTACTGTACTGGTCAGTACTGATGTCTGTGGCACTGTACTGGTCAGTACTGATGTCTGTGGCACTGTACTGGTCAGTACTGATGTCTGTGGCACTGTACTGGTCAGTACTGATGTTTGTGGTACTGTACTGGTCAGTACTGATGTCTGTGGTACTGTACTGGACAGTACTGATGTCTGTGGTACTGTACTGGACAGTACTGATGTCTGTGGTACTGTACTGGTCAGTACTGATGTCTGTGGTACTGTACTGGACAGTACTGATGTCTGTGGTACTGTACTGGACAGTACTGATGTCTGTGGTACTGTACTAGACAGTACTGATGTCTGTGGTACTGTACTGGTCAGTACTGATGCTTGTGGTACTGTACTGGACATTACTGATGCTTGTGGTACTGTACTGGACAGTACTGATGCTTGTGGTACTGTACTGGTCAGTACTGATGCTTGTGGTACTGTACTGGACATTACTGATGCTTGTGGTACTGTACTGGACAGTACTGATGCTTGAGGTACTGTACTGGACATTACTGATGCTTGTGGTACTGTACTGGTCAGTACTGATGCTTGTGGTACTGTACTGGTCAGTACTGATGCTTGTGGTACTGTACTGGACAGTACTGATGCTTGAGGTACTGTACTGGACATTACTGATGCTTGTGGTACTGTACTGGTCAGTACTGATGCTTATGGTACTGTACTGGACAGTACTGATGCTTGTGGTACTGTACTGGACAGTACTGATGCTTGTGGTACTGTACTGGACAGTACTGATGCTTGTGGTACTGTACTGGACATTACTGATGCTTGTGGTACTGTACTGGACATTACTGATGCTTGTGGTACTGTACTGGACAGTACTGATGCTTGTGGTACTGTACTGGACATTACTGATGCTTGTGGTACTGTACTGGTCAGTACTGATGCTTGTGGTACTGTACTGGACATTACTGATGCTTGTGGTACTGTACTGGACAGTACTGATGCTTGTGGTACTGTACTGGACAGTACTGATGCTTGTGGTACTGTACTGGACAGTACTGATGCTTGTGGTACTGTACTGGACAGTACTGATGCTTGTGGTACTGTACTGGACAGTACTGATGTCTGTGGTACTGTACTGGACAGTACTGATGCTTGTGGTACTGTACTGGACAGTACTGATGTCTGTGGTACTGTACTGGACAGTACTGATGTCTGTGGTACTGTACTGGTCAGTACTGATGTCTGTGGTACTGTACTGGACAGTACTGATGTCTGTGGTACTGTACTGGACAGTACTGATGTCTGTGGTACTGTACTAGACAGTACTGATGTCTGTGGTACTGTACTGGTCAGTACTGATGCTTGTGGTACTGTACTGGACATTACTGATGCTTGTGGTACTGTACTGGACAGTACTGATGCTTGTGGTACTGTACTGGTCAGTACTGATGCTTGTGGTACTGTACTGGACATTACTGATGCTTGTGGTACTGTACTGGACAGTACTGATGCTTGAGGTACTGTACTGGACATTACTGATGCTTGTGGTACTGTACTGGTCAGTACTGATGCTTGTGGTACTGTACTGGTCAGTACTGATGCTTGTGGTACTGTACTGGACAGTACTGATGCTTGAGGTACTGTACTGGACATTACTGATGCTTGTGGTACTGTACTGGTCAGTACTGATGCTTATGGTACTGTACTGGACAGTACTGATGCTCGTGGTACTGTACTGGACAGTACTGATGCTTGTGGTACTGTACTGGACAGTACTGATGCTTGTGGTACTGTACTGGACATTACTGATGCTTGTGGTACTGTACTGGACATTACTGATGCTTGTGGTACTGTACTGGACAGTACTGATGCTTGTGGTACTGTACTGGACATTACTGATGCTTGTGGTACTGTACTGGTCAGTACTGATGCTTGTGGTACTGTACTGGACATTACTGATGGTTGTGGTACTGTACTGGACAGTACTGATGCTTGTGGTACTGTACTGGACAGTACTGATGCTTGTGGTACTGTACTGGACAGTACTGATGCTTGTGGTACTGTACTGGACAGTACTGATGCTTGTGGTACTGTACTGGACAGTACTGATGCTTGTGGTACTGTACTGGACAGTACTGATGCTTGTGGTACTGTACTGGACAGTACTGATGCTTGTGGTACTGTACTGGACAGTACTGATGTCTGTGGTACTGTACTGGACAGTACTGATGCTTGTGGTACTGTACTGGACATTACTGATGCTTGTGGTACTGTACTGGTCAGTACTGATGCTTGAGGTACTGTACTGGACATTACTGATGCTTGTGGTACTGTACTGGACATTACTGATGCTTGTGGTACTGTACTGGACATTACTGATGCTTGTGGTACTGTACTGGACATTACTGATGCTTGTGGTACTGTACTGGACATTACTGATGCTTGTGGTACTGTACTGGACAGTACTGATGTCTGTGGTACTGTACTGGACAGTACTGATGCTTGTGGTACTGTACTGGACAGTACTGATGTTTGTGGTACTGTACTGGTCAGTACTGATGCTTGTGGTACTGTACTGGACAGTACTGATGCTTGTGGTACTGTACTGGTCAGAACTGATGCTTGTGGTACTGTACTGGACAGTACTGATGCTTGTGGTACTGTACTGGACAGTACTGATGCTTGTGGTACTGTACTGGACAGTACTGATGCTTGTGGTACTGTACTGGTCAGTACTGATGTCTGTGGTACTGTACTGGACAGTACTGATGCTTGTGGTACTGTACTGGACAGTACTGATGCTTGTGGTACTGTACTGGTCAGTACTGATGCTTGTGGTACTGTACTGGACAGTACTGATGCTTGTGGTACTGTACTGGTCAGTACTGATGCTTGTGGTACTGTACTGGACAGTACTGATGCTTGTGGTACTGTACTGGACAGTACTGATGCTTGTGGTACTGTACTGGACAGTACTGATGCTTGTGGTACTGTACTGGACAGTACTGATGCTTGTGGTACTGTACTGGTCAGTACTGATGCTTGTGGTACTGTACTGGACAGTACTGATTTTTGTGGCAATGTACTGGTCAGTACTGATGCTTGTGGTACTGTACTGGTCAGTACTGATGCTTGTGGTACTGTACTGGACAGTACTGATGCTTGTGGTACTGTACTGGACAGTACTGATGCTTGTGGTACTGTACTGGACAGTACTGATGCTTGTGGTACTGTACTGGTCAGTACTGATGCTTGTGGTACTGTACTGGTCAGTACTGATGCTTGTGGTACTGTACTGGACAGTACTGATTTTTGTGGCAATGTACTTGTCAGTACTGATGCTTGTGGTACTGTACTGGGCAGTACTGATGCTTGTGGTACTGTACTGGTCAGTACTGATGCTTGTGGTACTGTACTGGTCAGTACTGATGCTTGTGGTACTGTACTGGACAGTACTGATGCTTGTGGTACTGTACTGGACAGTACTGATGCTTGTGGTACTGTACTGGTCAGTACTGATGCTTGTGGTACTGTACTGGACAGTACTGATGCTTGTGGTACTGTACTGGTCAGTACTGATGCTTGTGGTACTGTACTGGACAGTACTGATGCTTGTGGTACTGTACTGGTCAGTACTGATGCTTGTGGTACTGTACTGGTCAGTACTGATGCTTGTGGTACTGTACTGGACAGTACTGTTGCTTGTGGCACTGTACTGGTCAGTACTGATGCTTGTGATACTGTACTGGATAGTACTGATGCTTTTGGTATTGTACTGGTCAGTACTGATGCTTGTGGTACTGTACTGGTCAGTACTGATGCTTGTGGTACTGTACTGGTCAGTACTGATGCTTGTGGCACTGTACTGGTCAGTACTGATGCTTGAGGCACTGTACTGGTCAGTACTGATGCTTGTGGCACTGTACTGGACAGTACTGATGCTTGTGGTACTGTACTGGTCAGTACTGATGCTTGTGGTATTGTACTGGTCAGTACTGATGCTTTTGGTATTGTACTGGTCAGTACTGGTGCTTGTGGTACTGTACTGGACAGTACTGATGCTTGTGGTACTGTACTGGACAGTACTGATGCTTGTGGTACTGTACTGGACAGTACTGATGCTTGTGGTACTGTACTGGTCAGTACTGATGCTTGTGGTACTGTACTGGTCAGTACTGATGGTTGTGATACTGTACTGGTCAGTACTGATGCTTGTGGTACTGTACTGGTCAGTACTGATGCTTGTGATACTGTACTGGTCAGTACTGATGCTTGTGGTACTGTACTGGTCAGTACTGATGCTTGTGGTACTGTACTGGTCAGTACTGATGCTTGTGGTATTGTACTGGTCAGTACTGATGCTTGTGGTACTGTACTGGTCAGTACTGATGCTTTTGGTACTGTACTGGACAATACTGATGCTTGTGGCACTGTACTGGTCAGTACTGATGCTTGTGGTATTGTACTGGTCAGTGCTGATGCTTGTGGTACTGTACTGGTCAGTACTGATGCTTGTGGTACTGTACTGGTCAGTACTGATGCTTGTGGCACTGTACTGGTCAGTACTGATGCTTGTGGTACTGTACTGGACAGTACTGATGCTTGTGGCACTGTACTGGTCAGTACTGATGCTTGTGGTACTGTACTGGTCAGTACTGATGCTTGTGGTACTGTACTGGTCAGTACTGATGCTTGTGGTACTGTACTGGTCAGTACTGATGCTTGTGTTACTGTACTGGACAGTACTGATGCTTGTGGTACTGTACTGGTCAGTACTGATGCTTGTGTTACTGTACTGGACAGTACTGATGCTTGTGGTACTGTACTGGTCAGTACTGATGCTTGTGGTACTGTACTGGACAGTACTGATGCTTGTGGTACTGTACTGGACAGTACTGATGCTTGTGGTATTGTACTGGTCAGTACTGATGCCTGTGGTACTGTACTGGACAGTACTGATGCTTGTGGTACTGTACTGGACAGTACTGATGCTTGTGGTACTGTACTGGACAGTACTGATGCTTGTGGTACTGTACTGGTCAGTACTGATGCTTGTGGTACTGTACTGGTCAGTACTGATGCTTGTGATACTGTACTGGATAGTACTGATGCTTGTGGTACTGTACTTGTCAGTACTGATGCTTGTGGTACTGTACTGGTCAGTACTGATGCCTGTGGCACTGTACTGGTCAGTACTGATGCTTGTGGTATTGTACTGGACAGTACTGATGCTTGTGGCACTGTACTGGTAAGTACTGATGCTTGTGGAACTGTACTGGTAAGTACTGATGCTTGTGGCATTGTACTGGTCAGTACTGATGCTTGTGGTATTGTACTGGTCAGTTCTGATGCTTGTGGTACTGTACTGGTCAGTACTGATGCTTGTGGTACTGTACTGGTCAGTACTGATGCTTGTGGTACTGTACTGGGCAGTACTGATGCTTGTGGTACTGTACTGGTCAGTACTGATGCTTGTGGTACTGTACTGGTCAGTACTGATGCTTGTGGCACTGTACTGGTCAGTACTGATGCTTGTGGCACTGTACTGGACAGTACTGATGCTTGTGGTACTGTACTGGTCAGTACTGATGCTTGTGGTACTGTACTGGTCAGTACTGATGCTTGTGTTACTGTACTGGTCAGTACTGATGTTTGTGGTACTGTACTGGTCAGTACTGATGCTTGTGGTACTGTACTGGACAGTACTGATGCTTGTGATACTGTACTGGATAGTACTGATGCTTGTGGTATTGTACTGGTCAGTACTGATGCTCGTGGTACTGTACTGGTCAGTACTGATGCTTGTGGCACTGTACTGGTCAGTAATGGTGCTTGTGGCACTGTACTGGTCAGTAATGGTGCTTGTGGCACTGTGCTGATCAGTACTGATGCTTGTGGTACTGTACTGGTCAGTACTGATGCTTGTGGCACTGTACTGGTCAGTACTGATGCTTGTGGCACTGTACTGGTCAGTACTGATGCTTGTGGCACTGTACTGGTCAGTACTGATGCTTGTGGTACTGTACTGGTCAGTACTGATGCTTGTGGCACTGTACTGGTCAGTAATGGTGCTTGTGGCACTGTACTGGTCAGTACTGATGCTTGTGGCACTGTACTGGACAGTACTGATGCTTGTGGTACTGTAATGGTCAGTACTGATGCTTGAGGCACTGTACTGGTCAGTACTGATGCTTGTGGCACTGTACTGGTCAGTACTGATGCTTGAGGCACTGTACTGGTCAGTACTGATGCTTGTGGTACTGTACTGGGACAGTCAGTACTGTATGCTTGATGGTACGGTACTGGACAGTACTGATGCTTGTGGTACTGTACTGGACAGTAGTGATGCTTGTGGTACTGTACTTGTCAGTACTGATGCTTGTGGTACTGTACTGGTCAGTACTGATGCTTGTGGTACTGTACTGGTCAGTACTGATGCTTGTGGTACTGTACTGGTCAGTACTGATGCTTGTGGTACTGTACTGGTCAGTACTGATGCTTGTGGTACTGTACTGGTCAGTATTGATGCTTGTGATACTGTACTGGTCAGTACTGATGCTTGTGGTACTGTACTGGTCAGTACTGATGCTTGTGGTACTGTACTGGACAGTACTGATGCTTGTGGTACTGTACTGGACAGTACTGTTGCTTGTGGCACTATACTGGTCAGTATTGATCCCTGTGGTACCCCACTGGCCAGTACTGATCTCTGTGGTACCCCACTGGTCAGTACTGATGCTTGTGTTACTGTACTGGTCAGTACTGATGCTTGTGGTACCCCACTGGCCAGTACTGATCTCTGTGGTACCCCACTGGCCAGTACTGATCCCTGTGGTACCCCACTGGTCAGTACTGATCCTTGTGGTACCCCACTGGTCAGTACTGATTCTTGTGGTACTGTACTGGTCAGTACTGATGCTTGTGGTACTGAACTGGTTAGTACTGATTCATGTGGCACTGTACTGGTCAGTACTGATGCTTGTGGTACTGTACTGGTCAGTACTGATGCTTGTGGTACTGTACTGGACAGTACTGTTGCTTGTGGTACTGTAATGGTCAGTACTGGTGCTTGTGGTACTGTACTGGTCAGTACTGATGCTTGTGGCACTGTACTGGTCAGTACTGCTGCTTTTGGTACTGTACTGGTCAGTACTGTTGTTTGTGGTACTGTACTGGACAGTACTGTCGTTTGTGGTACTGTACTGGACAGTACTGATGCTTGTGGTACTGTACTGGAAAGTACTGTTGTTTGTGGTACTGTACTGGACAGTACTGATGCTTGTGGCACTGTACTGGACAGTACTGATTGTGGCGCTGTACTGGACAGTACTGTTGCTTTGGTACTGTACTGGACAGTACTGATGCTTGTGGCACTATACTCGTCAGTACTGATCCCTGTGGTTCCCCACTGGTCAGTACTGATCCTTGTGGTACCCCACTGGTCAGTTCTGATCCCTGTGGTACCCCCACTCGTCAGTACTGATCCATGTGGTACCCCACTGGTCAGTACTGATCCCTGTGGTACCCCTCTGGTCAGTACTGATCCTTGTGGTACCCGACTGGTCAGTACTGATCCTTGTGGTACCCCACTGGTCAGTACTGATCCTTGTGGTACCCCCACTGGTCAGTTCTGATCCCTGTGGTACCCCCACTGGTCAGTACTGATCCCTGTGGCACCCCACTGGTCAGTACTGATCCCTGTGGTACCCCACTGGTCAGTACTGATCCCTGTGGTACCCCACTGGTCAGTACTGATCCTTGTGGTACCCCACTGGTCAGTACTGATCCTTGTGGAACCCCACTGGTCAGTACTGATCCCTGTGGTTCCCCACTGGTCAGTACTGATCCTTGTGGTACCCCACTGGTCAGTACTGATCCTTGTGGTACCCCTACTGGTCAGTACTGATCCCTGTGGTACCCCACTGGCCAGTACTAATCCTTGTGGAACCCCACTGGTCAGTACTGATCCTTGTGGTACCCGACTGGTCAGTACTGATCCTTGTGGTACCCCATTTGTCAGTACTGATCCTTGTGGTACCCCACTGGCCAGTACTAATCCTTGTGGAACCCCACTGGTCAGTACTGATCCTTGTGGTACCCGACTGGTCAGTACTGATCCTTGTGGTACCCCACTGGTCAGTACTAATCCCTGTGGTACCCCATTTGTCAGTACTGATCCTTGTGGTACCCCACTTCAGACGATTACCTATGAAGATTTTTTCCTTCTTTCTACTCTACACATTTTCCTCCCAAACAAGAATTTTGACATTTATTGTGATAGTTTGTCTGTTCCTTCTAAATGCTGAAATTTCCCGAGTAGTCTTTTAGAAACTATTTCAAAAGATTTTTTTGAATTCAAAGTTCATGTTGTCTAGAAATCCATTTAATTTCCCGTGAGTCAGAATTTCCCGTTAGACCTGATATATACCTGTTATTTGGTATACTTCTTGGAATATATGAGGAACCAACAATTGTTCATATTGGGACCTTTTCAGTGTTTATTATTATTATTATTATTATTATTATTATTATTATTATTGTTATTAGTGGTGGTAGTAGTGGTTGTTGTTGTAGTAGTAGTAGCAGCAGTAGTAGTAGTAGTACAAATAGTAGCAGTACTAATACTACTGCTACTACTAATACTATTACTACTAGTACTACTACTACTAGTACTACTACTGCTACTACTAGTACTACTACTACTACTACTATTACTGCTACTATTACTGCAACTATTACTACTAGTACTACTACTACTACTAGTACTACTACTTCTAGAACTACTATTACTGCTACTATTACTACTAGTACTACTACTACTGCAACTAGTACTATTACTACTAGTACTTGTACTACTACTACAACTAGTACTATTATTACTACTAGTACTACTACTAGTAGTATTTTAATTATACGGTAAGAGAGATACAACACATGAGAATAGGGACGTAAATCTACTTGACTTTCAGGACGCGGAGGACTCACTCCAGTTCCTCGAATCAAGAGTTCTTCACTTTCAGAAGGAACGGCCGAAACATACTGGGTTTTCAGAGTGTCATAACCATTCATTCTGATAGGCTAGAAAAAAGAAAAGGCTGGGGGAGGCCTGAGGCTGATCTCAAAAGAGAGATCGAAGTCTTCTGTCTCACTGGGCATCGTAATGTCAATATCGCTGGCACAAAATGACTTCACCAGGAAGAAAAAAAATGAATAGGGTGTGAGCCTATTTTACTCCTTTCAGTGACATAAAAGGAGAAAGGCATTTAATTTGAGTTAATGTTTCATCTTCTGTAAATGGCCTATATAATAGGCAAAATTTCTCACGGAAAGTAAAATTAATTTTTCCTTGAGTATAGCAACAGTGGAAGACGGGATTTACAATTTACATTTGTAAATGGCTTATTTAAAAGGCAAGGAGAAAAATCTCTCACAGAGTATATACACCGAAAGGTGTATCTCCCTCAGTGTATATATGCTGAGAGTTTAATTTACGGGTGTTGCTGAATAAAACACATGTGCAACATCTGGGCACATGTTTTATGAAGACGTTTCGCCCATCACTGGCATTATACAAATGAAGAAAGAGATATAAATAGGATATAAATAGTAGACTTATAGACTGCTTTTGATGGTACTGATATTACTGTTAATTATACTACTGATACAACTATTACTGTTAATTATACTACTGATACAACTATTACTGTTAATTATACTACTGATACAACTATTACTGTTAGTTTTACTACTGATACAACTATTACTGTTAATTATACTACTGATACAACTATTACTGTTAGTTTCACTACTGATACAACTATTACTGTTAATTATACTACTGATACAACTATTACTGTTAATTATACTACTGATACAACTATTACTGTTAGTTTTACTACTGATACAACTATTACTGTTAGTTTTACTACTGATACAACTATTACTGTTAGTTTCACTACTGATACAACTATTACTGTTAGTTTCACTACTGATACAACTATTACTGTTAGTTTCACTACTGATACAACTATTACTGTTAATTATACTACTGATACAACTATTACTGTTAATTATACAACTGATACAACTATTACTGTTAGTTTCACTACTGATACAACTATTACTGTTAGTTTCACTACTGATACAACTATTACTGTTAGTTTCACTACTGATACAACTATTACTGTTAATTATACTACTGATACAACTATTACTGTTAATTATACAACTGATACAACTATTACTGTTAGTTTCACTACTGATACAACTATTACTGTTAGTTTCACTACTGATACAACTATTACTGTTAGTTTCACTACTGATACAACTATTACTGTTAGTTTCACTACTGATACAACTATTACTGTTAGTTTCACTACTGATACAACTATTACTGTTAGTTTCACTACTGATACAACTATTACTGTTAGTTTCACTACTGATACAACTATTACTGTTAGTTTCACTACTGATACAACTATTACTGTTAGTTTCACTACTGATACAACTATTACTGTTAGTTTCACTACTGATACAACTATTACTGTTAGTTTCACTACTGATACAACTATTACTGTTAATTATACTACTGATACAACTATTACTGTTAATTATACAACTGATACAACTATTACTGTTAGTTTCACTACTGATACAACTATTACTGTTAGTTTCACTACTGATACAACTATTACTGTTAGTTTCACTACTGATACAACTATTACTGTTAGTTTCACTACTGATACAACTATTACTGTTAGTTTCACTACTGATACAACTATTACTGTTAGTTTCACTACTGATACAACTATTACTGTTAGTTTCACTACTGATACAACTATTACTGTTAGTTTCACTACTGATACAACTATTACTGTTAGTTTCACTACTGATACAACTATTACTATGACGACCTATCGTGACTCAGGAAATCGCAATAACACGTAACGGGTGAGGGTTGAACCTGTGGCATCTGAGTCTTGTACAAGTCAGTTGTCTGAGTGGTTAACGCAATGGCCACTACGTTTTAGGGCTCAACTGCCTCGGATTAAACCCTCACCCGTTCCGTGGTTTATACCGACCTAGGTAATGCAATGGTCTCCGAAGTATCACTCGTGTTGGGGAATCATCCGTTGTAGGTAGTCTATTGTTTCAGTAACCACTTTAAGACTTTGTAGGAATCAGTCCCCGATGAGGCTAAAGGACTGGAGATTTTCAACCAAAGCTAAAGGCTGAGGGGGACTGATCGCCTTCAATCAAGGCTGCGGGATTCAATACCTGTCAACTCTTCAACACCGAGAGACTGATCACCTTCAAATTACACATTCACTGCTTCCATTATCTCGACTGAAGAAGTCTGCTCCTCTGGGGAATCACTTCAGCAGAAAGACCAGTGTTGTATGTGTGTCTAATTCATCACTAATCATATATCACAATCAGTCCCCTGTGGAGAATATTGCAAGGTAGGCTGGCAGCTGGCAAGCAGGTAGGCAGGCTGGCAGGCAGGTAGACAGGCTGGCAGGCAGGTAGACAGGCTAGCAGGCAGGTAGACAGGCTGGCAGGCAGCTAGGCAGGCTGGCAGGCAGGCAGGCAGGCAGGCAGGCAGGTATTAAGGTAGGTAGGCACGCTGGCACGAAGGCTGGCAGGCAGGCTGGCAGGTTGGCAGGCAGGCAGGCAGGCAGACAAGCAAGTAGGAAGGTAGGTAGGCACGCTGGCACGAAGGCTGGCAGGCAGGCTGGCAGGCAGGCTGGCAGGCTGGCAAGCAGGCTGGCAGGCTGGCAAGCAAGTAGGCAGGCTGGCAGGCTGGCAGGCTGGCAGGCTGGCAGGCTGGCAGGCTGGCAGGTTGGCAAGCAAGTAGGCAGGCAGACAGGCTGGCAGGCAGGTAGGCAGGCTGGCAGGTAGGAAGGTAGGTAGGCACGCTGGCACGAAGACTGGCAGGCTGGTAGGCAGGTAGGCAGGCAGGTAGGCTGGCAGGTAGACTGGCAGGTAGGCTGGCAGGCAGGCTAGCAGACAGGAAGACAGGTAGGCAGGCTGGCAGGCAGGCTGGCAGACAGGCTGGCAGGCAGGCTGGCAGGCTGGCAAGCAGGCTGGCAGGCTGGCAAGCAAGTAGGCAGGCTGGCAGGCTGGCAAGCAAGTAGGCAGGCTGGCAGGCTGGCAGGTTGGCAAGCAGGTAGGTAGGTAGGCACGCTGGCACGAAGACTGGCAGGCTGGCAGGCAGGTAGGCTGGCAGGTAGGCTGGCAGGTAGGCTGGCAGGCAGGCTAGCAGACAGGAAGACAGGTAGGCAGGCTGGCAGGGAGGCTAGCAGGCAGACTGGCAGGCAGGCAGGCTATCAAGCAGACCAGCAAGACGGCAGGCAGGTTGGCAGGTAGACAAGCAAGCAGGCAGACAGGCTGGCAGGTAGGTAGGCTAGCAGGCAGGCTGGCAGATAGACAGGCTGGCAAGCAGGCAGGCTGGCTGGTAGGCTGGCAGGCAGGCTGGCAGGCGGGTAGGCAGGCAGGCAGGCAGGCTGGCAGGCAGGAAGGCAGGCTGGCTGGCTGGCAGGCTGGCAGAAAGGCTGGCAGGCGGGTAGGCAGGCTGGCAAGCAGGCTGGCAGGCAGGAAGGCAGGCAGGCAGGTAGGGAGACTGGCAGGCAGGCCTGCAGGCAGGTTGGCAGGAAGGCAGTTAGTCAGGCTGGTAGGCAGGCTAGCAGGCTGGCAGGCAGGCTGGCAGGCGGGTAGGCAGGCAGGCTGGCAGGCGGGTAGGCAGGCAGGCTAGCAGGCAGGCACGCTGGCTGGCAGGCAGGCAGGCAGGCTGGCAGGCAGGCTAGCAGGCAGGCAGGCTAGCAGGCAGGGAGGCTAGCAGGCAGGCAGGCTGGCTGGCTAGCAGGCTGGCAGGCAGGTAGGCAGGCTGGCAGGCAGGTAGGCAGGCTGGCAAAAAGGCTGGAAGGCAGGCAGGCAGGTAGGTAGGTAGGCAGGCAGGCAGGTAGACAGGCAGGCATGCAGGTAGAGAGACTGGAAGGTAGCCTTGTAGGCGGCAAGGCAGGCAGGCTGGCAGGCAGGCAGGCAGGCAGGTTGGCAGGCAGGCTAACAGGCAGGCTAACAGGCAGGCTAACAGGCAGGCAGGCAGACAGGTAGGCAAGCTGGCATGCAGGTTGGGAGGAAGGCTTGCAGGCAGGCTGGCAGGAAGGCAGTTAGGCAGACTGGCAGACAGGCTTGCAGGCATGTAGGTAGGCTAGCAGGCAAGCTGGCAGACAGGTAGGCAGGCTGGCAGGCAAGCAGGCAGGTATGCAGGCAGGCAGGAAGGCAGGCAGGTTGGCAGGCAGGCTATCAGGCATGCCAGAAGGCCGGCAGGTAGGCTGCCAGGCAGGCTGAAAGGCAGGCTGACAGGCAGGCTGGCAGGCAAGCAGGCAGGCAGGTAGGCTAGCAGGCAGGTTGGTAGACAGGCTGGTAGACAGGCTGGCAGACAGGCAGACAGGTAGGCAGGCTGGCAGACAGGCAGACAGATAGGCAGGTTGGCAGGCAGGCTATCAAACAGGCCAACAGGCCGGCAAGTAGGCTAGCAGGCATTCTGGCAGGCAGGCTGACAGGCAGGCTAGCAGGCTGGCAGGTAGGTAGGATGGCAGGCAGGCTCTCAGGCAGGCCAGCAGGCCGGCAGGTAGGCTAGCAGGCAGGCTGGAAGACAGGCTGGCATTCAGGCTACCTGACAAGCTAGCAGGCAGGCAGGCACGCACGCGGGCAGGCAGGCAAGCTGGCAGGCAGGCAAGCTGGCAAGCTGACAGGCAGGCTAGCAGGCAGGCAGGGAGGCAGGCTGGCATGCAGGCTGGCATGCAGGCTGGCAGGCAGGCAGGTAGGTTAACAGGCAGGCTGGCATACAGGCTAGCATACAGGCTGGCAGGCAGGTTGGCAGCTACACAGGCAGGAAAGCTGGCAGACAGGCTGGCAGGTAGGTTGGCAGACAGGCAGGCTGGCAGACAGGCAGGCTGGCAGACAGGCAGGCAGACAGGCAGGCTGGCAGACAGGCTGGCAGGTAGGCAGGCAGCCTGGCAGGTAGGCAGGTAGGCAGGCAGGCAGCCTGGCAGGTAGGCAGGTAGGCAGGCAGGCAGGCTGGCACGCTGAAAGCCACGCAATCTGGCAGGCAGGCTGGTAGGCAGGCAGGCAGGCAGGCAGGCAGGATAGCAGGCAGGCTGGCATGCAGGCTGGCAGGCAGGCAGGTTGGCAGCCATACAGGCAGACAAGCTGGCAGACAGGCTGGCAGACAGCCTGGCAGGCAGGCAGGCAGGCTGGCAGGAAGGTAGGCTGGCTGGCAGACAGGTTGGCAGTCACACAGGCAGGAAAGCTGGCAGACAGGCTGGCAGGCAGATAGGCTGGCTGGCAGACAGGTAGGCTGGCAGGTAGAGAGGTTGGCAGGCAGGCAGGCAGGCAGGCAGGAAGACAGACAGGCTGGCAGGCAGGCAGCCTCGCAGACAGGCAGGCAGGTATTCAGGCTGGCAGACAGGCAGGAAGGTAGGGAGGCTGGTAGACAGGCTGGCAGGCAGGCAGGTAGGCAGGCTGGGAGGCAGGCTGGCTGGCAGACAGGTTCGCAGGCAGGCAGATAGGCTGGCAAGTAGACAGGCTGGCAGGCAGGCTAGCAGGCAGGCAGGCAAACAGGCTGACAGACAGGCTGGCAGGTAGGCAGGCTGGGAAACAGTTAGACCAAAATATGCATGCATTTAACAAATCACTGCAGTTGCTCTCTGCAAAACTCCTGATAATTAACATATCGTGACACGGACTGCAGTGAGTGTGTGTGTGTGTGTGTGTGTGTGTGTGTGTGTGTGTGTGTGTGTGTGTGTGTGTGTGTGTGTGTGTGTGTGTGTGTGTGTGTGTGAGAGTGTGTGTGAGTGTACGTACTCACCTAGTTGCACTCAATAGTTGTGGTTGCAGGGGTCGACTCACAGCTCCTGGCCCCGCCTCTTCACTGGTCGCTGCTAGGCCACTCTTCCTGCTCCAAGAGCTTTATCATACCTCTTCTGATAGCTGCCTCCACTACATCACTTCCCAAATTATTCCACTTCCTGACAACTCTGTGACTGAAGAAATACTTCCTAACATCCTTGAGAGCCATTTGAGTCTTCAACTTCCGACTGTGACCCCTTCTGGCTGTCTCCCATCTCTGGAACATTCTGTCTCGGTCCACCTTGCCAATTCCTCTCATTATTTTTCATGTCGTTATCATATCCCCCCTATCTCCCCTGTCCTCCAGTGTCGTCAGGTCGATTTCCCTTAACCTCTCCTCGTAGAACATACCCCTTAGCTCCGGCACTAGTCTTGTTGCAAAACTTTGCACTTTCTCTAATATCCTTACGTGCTTGGCTAGGTGTGGATTCCAAACTGGTGTTGCATACTCAATTGTAGGCCTAACGTACACGGTGTACAGGATCCTGAACGATTCCTTATTAAGAAGTCGGAATGCTATTCTTAAGTTTGCTAGGCGCCCATAAGCTGCAGCAGTTATTTGGTTGATGTGCGCCTCAGGAGATGTGCCTGGTGTTATACTCACCCCAAGAACCTTCTCCTTGAGTGAGGTTGGTAGTCTCTGCCCCCCATAGACTGTAAACCGTCTGAAGTCTTCTTTGCCCTTCCCCAATCTTCTTGACTTTGCACTTGATGGGGATGAACTCCAGGAGCTAGTTTCTGGACCAGGCCTGCAGCCTTTCCAGATCCCTTTGTAGTTCTGCCTGGTCTTCGTCTGACTGAATTGTGTGTGTGTGTGTGTGTGTGTGTGTGTGTGTGTGTGTGTGTGTGTGTGTGTTTTATAACTTACCTTAATGTGTTTAAATAGTTTTATTATCCTCAGCGCAGGTGTTGTAAAAACATGTGTTATATCTGGCTTACATACTTCGTTATACCAGGTATTTTACCTGGCTCACCTGTTTGGTATTACAGGTGTTGTATTTCCCAGCCGCAGATGTTTATAACACATGTGTTGTGGATCTGTGTAACTTTAATTCGTGGGAGAGAAAGAGTGAGGTAGGCAGAAGAGAGTGCCAGGCTAGGATATGTGGTGCCTCTGGTTGGTGTCACTCATTCTGCCAGCCGTGAAGGCTCGGACAATGGGTCTTAACGTGGTGGTGGTGGTGGTGGTGGTGGTGGTGGTGGTGGTGGTGCTGCTGCTGCTGCTGCTGGTGGTGGTGGTACTGGTGGTGGTGGTACTGGTGGTGGTGGTGGTACTGGTGGTGGTGGTGGTACTGGTGGTGGTGGTGGTACTGGTGGTGGTACTGGTGGTGGTGGTACTGGTGGTGGTGGTACTGGTGGTGGTGATACTGGTGATGGTGATACTGGTGATGGTGATACTGGTGGTGGTGATACTGGTGGTGGTGGTGATACTGGTGGTGGTGGTGATACTGGTGGTGGTGGTGATACTGGTGGTGGTGATACTGGTGGTGGTGGTGATACTGGTGGTGGTGGTGATACTGGTGGTGGTGGTGCTGGTGGTGGTGGTGGTGGTGATACTGGTGGTGGTGGTGGTGGTGCTGGTGATACTGGTGGTGGTGATACTGGTGATGGTGATACTGGTGGTGGTGATACTGGTGGTGGTGATACTGGTGGTGGTGATACTGGTGGTGGTGATACTGGTGGTGGTGATACTGGTGGTGGTGATACTGGTGGTGATACTGGTGGTGGTGATACTGGTGGTGGTGGTATTGATGACGACGTTGTTCTTGTTTTTGGTGGTGGCGATTGTGGTGGTGGCGATTGTGGTGGCGGCGATTGTGGTGGCGGCGATTGTGGTGGCGGTGATTGTGGTAGTGGTGATTGTGATAGTGGTGATTGTGGTGGTGGTGATTGTGGTGGTGGTGGTGATTGTGGTGGTGGTGGTAATTGTGGTGGTAGTGGTGGTGGTAATTGTGGTGGTAGTGGTGGTGGTAATTGTGGTGGTGGTGGTGGTGGTGGTGGTAATTGTGGTGGTGCTGGTGGTATTTAATTTTATTTAGGTACAGGTACACATAAGTACAACTATCCTACACAGCAACATACATGTAAATTACCCTCTAGAATATCCCAAGTAAGTCAGTGAGACTTATTACCACTACATTATTCTTGGGACCCATGATGTGGTGGCCACTCCAGTTTTCTAGTAGCTGCCTACCGTGTACAAACTTGAGCTGTCATCATAGGCCTATCTATTACCATGTAAACTAGGCCTACATGTCTCCAAGTTCTTTTCAGTTGAAATTATTTGCTATTAATTTTATTATAGCTATTAATATTATCATTTATATTATTATTATTATTATTATTATTATTATTATTATTATTATTATTGTGGAAGGAAGCGCTAAGCCCTTAAGGGTCATTACAGCACCTAAATGGGGATGAGAAGTAACCAGGGAGGGGAAGCTCCAGTGCCTTGCGTCACGAGCCCTAAATCGGTATGAAGATCAGTTCCCCCTCGCCCTATTGGTTTATGTTAGTTGCTGGCAGCAAGAGTCTGGTTGATCAGGCCGTCATTAAGATAGTCTAGGCTTTTTCTCATAGGCTCGTTATTGGAGCTAAAATTTAGGCATAAAATTACTTATCTTTAAAATTTAATTCTTAACCTTTGAAATTAAATTCTTTAATATTAGGATGAAATTCTTTAATAAAACAAATTTCTTTATCTTTAAGATTAAATTCTTTAAATTTAAGATAAATTTTTTGAAGATAAAATTCTTCAATGTAAAATTATACAGAATTCTTTAAATTCTCTAAAATTAAATTCTTTATAATCTAATTCTTTAAATTCAAAATAAAAAATTCTTTAAGAAGAAAATCTTTATCCTAAAGTTAAGGAATTTATCCCCCCAAAATTTTTGGTTTCTGAAATTGTGCTTTGATGTCCAACTTTCACAGATCTTATGAATTTTATCTTAATGTTAAAGAATTTTTATTTGTAGATAAATAATTTTATCTTAAAATTGAAATTTATTTTGATCTTATTTGAAAAATTTTATTTTAAAATTGAAAATTTGTATCTTTTAATTGAAAATTTTTATCTTAAAATTGAAAAAATCTTAAAATTTAAATTTTTTCTTAAAATTGAAAATTTTTATCAGTTAAAATTGAAAATTTTTATCAGTTAAAATTTCCTATCTAAAAAACGGAAGGATTTTATCTTAAAATGGAAGAATTGTCATAAAATTCAAGAATTTTATCTTAAAATGGAAGAATTTTATCTTAAAATTCAAGAACTTTATCTTAAAATTCAAGAATTTTATCTTAAAATTCAAGAATTTTATCTTAAAATTCAAGAATTTTATCTTAAAATTCAAGAATTTTATCTTAAAATTCAAGAATTTTATCTTAAAATTCAAGAATTTTATAAAAAATCAAAAGTTTTATCATAATCAAATCAAGTATATTCTCTATAAGGGTTACAATGTGGGGTTTACAGGTTTTGGGTATTGTGTGGTTTACATGTTATAAAATACTAATTACAGAGGGGGCCACTAGGACACCTAGCCTGGCTAGGCATTTCGGGCAGACTTAGATTAATTCTTAACATTAAATCCTTACAGATTATGGTATTAAGGCTAGGTGACTACATTATAATTTGTGAGTTTAGCAATGTGAATGCTTTTGTTTTAGCACAATACAAAGTGTCTATATTGGAGTATCATAGGCAAACTTATGACTAGTTAGGATTTATTATTTTAAGATTAAGATTAGTATTTCTGTGTTTATAGTCAGTGGGTGAATGTAATTGTGAACCACCAGGTGGTTATCATGTAGTTAGTTGTCGGGGTGTATCAGGGAGATATGATGTTTTCTAACTGTAGTTTTGAAAGTGATGAATGTGTCTGCAGTTCTAGAGTTTTCAGGTAGGGTGTTCCAGATTTTAGGTCCTTTGAAATACATTGAATTTTTGTAAAGTAAAGGTTTAGTCGGACACGGGGAATGTCATAGAGATGTTTGTGTCTGGTGTTATGGCTGTGGATCCTGTCACAACTATCAAGAAAGCGTTTTAGGTCAAGGTTAATATTGGAATTTAAGGTCCTGTAGATATAGATTGCACAGTAGTAAGTGTGGATGTTCTGAACAGGGAGTAAGTTTAGATCTATGAAGAGTGGGGGCGGGGGTGTTGCCAGGGATGGGATTTAGGATTATTCTTACTGCAGCTTTTTGTTGGGTTATTATTGGCTTTAGGTGTGTTGCTGCAGTTGAACCCCAAGCACAGATAGCATAGGTGAGGTATGGATATATAAGTGAATGGTATAGTGTGAGAAGGGCAGTTTGCGGCACGTAGTATCATATCTTGGAGAGAATCCCAACCGTTTTGGATACTTTTTTGGTTATGTGTTGGATATGGGTGCTGAAATTTAGGTTGTTGTCGAGGTATAGGCCAAGGAATTTGCCCTCATTATGTATGGCAACGAAAGTGTTGTCATAATATAGTAGCGCAACACCTTCTGTCAGTAGGTTTTGTCAGTGTAAGTTTATTGGCTGTCATACAAGTCGATATTTTGAGCAGCTCCTCGTTAACAAGGTGTTGAGGGTGGTAAGATTAGTGTGGGAGATGACATAAGTCGTGTCGTCAGCAAAGAGAATGGGTTTCAGGTGTTGGGATATGTTTGGAAGATCATTGATGTATATGAGGAAGAGCAGGGGACCAAGGACACTTCCCTGCGGAACTCCGGTATCAATGCAAAAAATAATGCACAAAATATTAATGCAAAAAATATTAATGCCAAAAATATTTAATTGAGAGTTAAAATTCAGAAGATTTGTGGAAACCGGAAATAGAGACAATTCCAGAAATCAAGAAAATCGTTGATAATTTCCTTGTTGGCAACGATGAAATAATTTTTTGCAACCTTCTAGATTCTGTAGGCCTATGCCTATAAAAAGAGAGAAACTGCAAAAACAAGCTCTCATTTCTACGTTTCGGTCTGTCATTTTAAAGCTCTAAACAGAGCAAAACGTTGTCCCACTTAAAGCTTGGAGAGGAAACTACAGACGACGTTTCGGTCCACTCTGGACCATTGTCAAGCCACAACTGAGCTGTTGATGGTCCATAACAGACCGAAACGTCGTCTAAAGCTCCTCTAGGTTTGATTTTGTGCGTATGTGACTTGTGCATTTAAGCAACTGAAATATTCAAAGTTTTCTAAATTTTCAAAAATTTTCAAAATATTCCAATTTTTCAAATATTTCATAATATTCCAATTTTTGAAAAATTTAATCATATTCCAATTTTTCAAAAATTTCAACATGTTTCAATTTTTCACAAATTTCAAAATATTCCAAACTTTCAAAAATTTCAAAATATTCCAAATTTTCAAAAATTTCAAAATATTCCAAACTTTCAAAAATTTCAACATATTCCAAATTTTCAAAAATTTCAAAATATTCCATTTTTTTTAAAAAATTCAAAATTATTTAAAATTTTCAAAAAAAAAAAATATTAAAATTCTGAAACATCAAAAAATGCAGATATTTTTTATATTTATCATTTAAACTACATTTTAAACTGTGCTAGTGGTCAAAAATATATAAGAAAAGCGCTAAACACATAGGAGGTTATCAGCCTTAGGTTATTATGGACGCTATAATGACACGGAAGCGCTAAACTCGTAAGAGTCATCCAGATCCTGGGAGGTAATCAGGTCTGATCATTATATACGTCTGACAATTCAGACAAAAATGCAATGAAAACCAGTCACTTTTTTTTAATGTTTATTGAAGATTTTGTTTTTTCAAAATAAAAAATTTTGCATTAATAATTCCTCTAAAATAAATGAAATGTATATTATTAAAATTCTTTGATTTATATAAAAAATGTAATGTTAGATGTAATTAATAACTGATAAATCTTAACAGGGTATATACACCGAGATGTGTATGTCTCAGTGTATATACATATACACAGAGGGGAGTATATCTTTGAGTATATTCACTGAGAATTTTTTATATTGATTTCAATTATTTAAGTATTTTTGACTGTTGTTGTACAGGTGAGATGCAGTCTTAGTGACCCTCGTGTAGTCGACAGGTTACCTCCACTGATCAACCTGGTTGTTGGTGTAAACTAGCAAACTAGCGGTCATGCAATAGGTCTAGATGGTATTGGAATGTAAGTCCAGGACAGATACATCTGAAGGAATTGTTATGGCCAAGGATTTGGAGGTATTGCTTCTGTCTTGAAGGTTGTGGAGGTTGAGAAGGCAAGTTGTCTTCCTGTCTTGAAGGTTGAGAAGGCAAGTTGTCTTCCTGTCTTGAAGGTTGAGAAGGCAAGTTGTCTTCCTGTCTTGAAGGTTGAGAAGGCAAGTTGTCTTCCTGTCTTGAAGACTGTGATGGCTGTGGAGACAAGTTGTCTTCCTGTCTTGAAGGTTGTGGTGGTTGAGAAGGCAAGTTGTCTTTCTGTCTTGAAGACTGTGATGGCTGTGGAGACAAGTTGTCTTCCTGTCTTGAAGGTTGAGAAGGCAAGTTGTCTTTCTGTCTTGAAGGTTGTGGTGGTTGAGAAGGCAAGTTGCCTTCCTGTCTTGAAGGTTGAGAAGGCAAGTTGTCTTTCTGTCTTGACGGTTGTGGTGGTTGAGAAGGCAAGTTGTCTTCCTGTCTTGAAGACTGTGATGGCTGTGGAGACAAGTTGTCTTGAAGACTAAGAATGGCTGTCAATGAAGCTGTCTTTCTTCACGTCTTGAAGACTAAAACAGCTTGGTGAGCAATAGCAGTGTTTTTGCTGTCTTGAAAACCGACGTAGTTGCGAAGACAAGCTTCTTTTTTCTTGTCTTAAAGGCTAAGTAGCTTGTCTTTCTCCATGTCTTAATAATTGCGATAACTCGGCTTCACACAGGTACTGCGACAGCGTCAAGCCTGGAAAGGTAAGAAAAAATACGATAGAAATTGCATGTGCAAACGATAGCCTAAGAAAAGTGTAAATAATTGTTAATTAAACACACACACACACACACACACACACACACACACACACACACACACACACACACACACACACACACACACACGCACCTAACACACACACACACACCAGCAATAATTATTTTATGGTGAAAATGCTCTTCAATTACTACTGGAATTATACTTTAAAACTACCAGAATTATACTTAAAAAACTACCAGAATTATACTTTAAAACTAGCAGAATTATTTAAAAACTACCGGAATTATATGTGATAACTACTGGAATTATATGTGATAACTACTGGGATTATATGTGATTACTGAAATTATATGTGATAACTACTGGAATTATATGTGATAACTACTGGAACTATATGTGATAACTACTGGAATTATATGTGATAACTACTGGAATTATATGTGATAACTACTGGAATTACATGTGATAACTACTGGAATTATATGTGATAACTACTGGAATTATGTGATAACTGGAATTATATGTGACAACTGGAATTATATGTGACAACTGGAATTATATGTGACAACTGGAATTATATGTTTTTTTTTTTTTTTTTTTTTTTTATCACACCGGCCGATTCCCACCAAGGCAGGGTGGCCCGAAAAAGAAAAACTTTCACCATCATTCACTCCATCACTGTCTTGCCAGAAGGGTGCTTTACACTACAGTTTTTAAACTGCAACATTAACACCCCTCCTTCAGAGTGCAGGCACTGTACTTCCCATCTCCAGGACTCAAGTCCGGCCTGCCGGTTTCCCTGAATCCCTTCATAAATGTTACTTTGCTCACACTCCAACAGCACGTCAAGTATTAAAAACCATTTGTCTCCATTCACTCCTATCAAACACGCTCACGCATGCCTGCTGGAAGTCCAAGCCCCTCGCACACAAAACCTCCTTTACCCCCTCCCTCCAACCCTTCCTAGGCCGACCCCTACCCCGCCTTCCTTCCACTACAGACTGATACACTCTTGAAGTCATTCTGTTTCGCTCCATTCTCTCTACATGTCCGAACCACCTCAACAACCCTTCCTCAGCCCTCTGGACAACAGTTTTGGTAATCCCGCACCTCCTCCTAACTTCCAAACTACGAATTCTCTGCATTATATTCACACCACACATTGCCCTCAGACATGACATCTCCACTGCCTCCAGCCTTCTCCTCGCTGCAACATTCATCACCCACGCTTCACACCCATATAAGAGCGTTGGTAAAACTATACTCTCATACATTCCCCTCTTTGCCTCCAAGGACAAAGTTCTTTGTTTCCACAGACTCCTAAGTGCACCACTCACTCTTTTTCCCTCATCAATTCTATGATTCACCTCATCTTTCATAGACCCATCCGCTGACACGTCCACTCCCAAATATCTGAATACGTTCACCTCCTCCATACTCTCTCCCTCCAATCTGATATTCAATCTTTCATCACCTAATCTTTTTGTTATCCTCATAACCTTACTCTTTCCTGTATTCACCTTTAATTTTCTTCTTTTGCACACCCTACCAAATTCATCCACCAATCTCTGCAACTTCTCTTCAGAATCTCCCAAGAGCACAGTGTCATCAGCAAAGAGCAGCTGTGACAACTCCCACTTTGTGTGTGATTCTTTATCTTTTAACTCCACGCCTCTTGCCAAAACCCTCGCATTTACTTCTCTTACAACCCCATCTATAAATATATTAAACAACCACGGTGACATCACACATCCTTGTCTAAGGCCTACTTTTACTGGGAAAAAATTTCCCTCTTTCCTACATACTCTAACTTGAGCCTCACTATCCTCGTAAAAACTCTTCACTGCTTTCAGTAACCTACCTCCTACACCATACACTTGCAACATCTGCCACATTGCCCCCCTATCCACCCTGTCATACGCCTTTTCCAAATCCATAAATGCCACAAAGACCTCTTTAGCCTTATCTAAATACTGTTCACTTATATGTTTCACTGTAAACACCTGGTCCACACACCCCCTACCTTTCCTAAAGCCTCCTTGTTCATCTGCTATCCTATTCTCCGTCTTACTCTTAATTCTTTCAATTATAACTCTACCATACACTTTACCAGGTACACTCAACAGACTTATCCCCCTATAATTTTTGCACTCTCTTTTATCCCCTTTGCCTTTATACAAAGGAACTATGCATGCTCTCTGCCAATCCCTAGGTACCTTACCCTCTTCCATACATTTATTAAATAATTGCACCAACCACTCCAAAACTATATCCCCACCTGCTTTTAACATTTCTATCTTTATCCCATCAATCCCGGCTGCCTTACCCCCTTTCATTTTACCTACTGCCTCACGAACTTCCCCCACACTCACAACTGGCTCTTCCTCACTCCTACAAGATGTTATTCCTCCTTGCCCTATACACGAAATCACAGCTTCCCTATCTTCATCAACATTTAACAATTCCTCAAAATATTCCTTCCATCTTCCCAATACCTCTAACTCTCCATTTAATAACTCTCCTCTCCTATTTTTAACTGACAAATCCATTTGTTCTCTAGGCTTTCTTAACTTGTTAATCTCATTATATGTGACAACTGGAATTATATGTGACAACTGGAATTATATGTGATAACTACTGGAATTATGTGATAACTGGAATTATGTGATAACTGGAATTATGTGATAACTGGAATTATTTGTGACAACTGGAATTATATGTGACAACTGGAATTATATATGATTACTGGAATTATATGTGATAACTGGAATTATATATGATAACTACTGGAATTATATGTGATAACTGGAATTATATATAACTACTGGAATTATATGTGATATCTACTGGAATTATATGTGATAACTACTGGAATTATATGTGATAACTACTGGAATTATATGTGATTACTGGAATTATATGTGATAACTGGAATTATATGTGATAACTGGAATTATATGTGATAACTACTGGAATTATATGTGATAACTGGAATTATATATAACTACTGGAATTATATATGATAACTACTGGAATTATATGTGATTACTGGAATTATATGTGATAACTACTGGAATTATATGTGATTACTGGAATTGTGTGATAATTGGAATTATATGTGTTAACTGGAATTATATGTAACTGGAATTATATGTAACTGGAATTATATGTGATTACTGGAATTATATGTGTTAACTGGAATTATATGTGATTACTGGAATTATATGTGATAACTGGAATTATATGTGTTACCTGGAATTATATGTGATAACTGGAATTATATATGTTACCTGGAATTATATGTGTTAACTGGAATTAATACTAACCCTACGAAGGTTAATATATAATTATAGTTGGTATAATTTGATAACAAAACATTGATAATTTTTTGCTGTCAGATTCTGGCCAAAAAATGTTTTTGTAATACTCGAGGGGGAAGCGCTAAACCCGTAAGAGATCACACACAGGGTCTCGCGGACTAGAAAGCCATCGGGTTGAATCCAAGGAAAATCGAGGGAGGCTTCACTTCCCTTTGATCAAGAGCCCTGAACTATTAACTCTTCTTGAAGGATTAATATGCTAATTGATCTTTTTCTGAATTTATTTAAAATTTCGGTGGTGTATAATTCACGAAATTCACTCGCGAGTTTTTTTCAAGTCTGTTTGTGTATTATTACTGATTAATTGTATTTATTAGTATTAGTATTAGTAGTAGTATAGTAGTGGTAGTAGTAGTAGTAGTAGTAATAATAGCAGTAGTAGCAGTAGTAATAATAGCAGTAGTAGCAGTAGTAATAATAGCAGTAGTAGCAGTAGTAATAATAGCAGTAGTAGCAGTAGTAATAATAGCAGTAGTAGCAGTAGTAATATTTTAACTATTATCAGAGGAATTCCTTAAGGTATTCCTTACTCTTGGATATCCTTACGCTTGGATAACGTTTCGCCCACACAGAGAGCCTGATAAAACACACTGTGTTACACGTGATTAATCGTGGTATCCACATCTTCGAATCGGATTACTGCCTATCTTTTATACAGTCCTTATCTACTGAAGAGGGGCACAGCCTGACATAGAAATATACAGATCTGTCTGTCATGTATACCCTTATACAATACAGTGATACCTCGGTATACGACAAGCTCCCAACTCGAATAGTAGCAGTATTAGTAGTAGTAGTAGTAGTGGTAACAGTAGTAGTAGTAGTAACAGTAGTAGTAGTAGTAGTGGTAACAGTAGTAGTAGTAGTAGTAGTAACAGTAGTAGTAGTAGTAGTAACAGTAGTAGTAGTAGTAGTAGTAACAGTAGTAGTAGTAGTAGTAACAGTAGTAGTAGTAGTAACAGTAGTAGTAGTAGTAGTAACAGTAGTAGTAGTAACAGTAGTAGTAGTAGTAACAGTAGTAGTAGTAGTAGTAGTAACAGTAGTAGTAGTAGTAACAGTAGTAGTAGTAGTAGTAACAGTAGTAGTAGTAACAGTAGTAGTAGTAGTAGTAACAGTAGTAGTAATAGTAGTAGTAGTAATAATACCAGTAGTAGTAGAGGTGGTAATAATTATATTTTCACTATTATCAGAGGAATTCCTTAATCTGAGGAATACCCTGAAGTATACCTCACAATTATTATTAACAATTATTATATTAGTTTTTTTATTTTAATAATAATTGTAACATGAACTCAGCTACTAGAAATTGTGTCATGATGAGTTTTGTGATTCAAAGTGGGCAACCACTTAGAAATATTTAACAAAGATATGAAAAATGTGTTTTTCGATCTTTACAAGAGACCCTCTTCAGTAGACATAGACGACGTTTCGATCCGTGAGATCTACATTAAACCGTAAAAGCTAAGTTTATTATCAGCATAACATAGCTGATAATAAAGCCATGATCTGCCTGTGTCCTTTTTTTCTTGTGAGCTTGGATAACGTTTCGCCCACACAGAGAGCCTGATAAAACACACTGTGTTAGACGTGATTAATCGTGGTATCCACATCTGCGAATCGGATTACTGCCCGTCTTTTATACAATCCTTATCTACTGAAGAGGGGCACAGCCTGACATGGAAATATACAGATCTCTCTATTATGTATGCCCTTATACAGTACAGTGGTACCTCGGTATACGACAAGCTCCCAACTCGAATAGTTAAGTGTATTGTTGTAAGTGCTTTTAATTAATCTACTTTACATTATTCCTTATGGGAACAAATTCGTTCGGTACTCGAACAGATCGGCACGCGAACAGCCTTCTGGGAGGAATTAAGTCGTATACCGAGGTACCACTGTAATTTATTTATCATTTAATTATATTCTATCTGGATGCGGGAGAGAGACGTAATTGAGTATTAAGAAATTTATCGAGGATGCGTTTCGCCCACCAGGGACTTCTTCAGGCTAGTGGTGGACGAAATGTGTCTCACTTAAAGTGTTAGTACCGGCAAATGTGTTTCTCTTGCAGACATGTATGTTAATTGCCAGGTTTGATGTGTTAGAGTTGCAAGTCAGTGTTGCTGTGTCACGTGTAAATATTAACAAGTGTCAGCAATAGAGTCAGTGTCAGCTGGTGTCAGCGATCTCTAGGTCCTACTTTATATTTTCCTTCATTCTATATTTACTTTAATATACTGGGTTGCCACTGTTACTTTCTGCCTTTCCTCAGAGAATTTCTCCTACTCTCTGCTGCTGTTTTGTAACATTGCATAGCTCCTGACGACGCACGAGAGTGCGAAAGATCTAGATCTAAAGATTTCCATCCCCATGACTTTAATATGAAGAACGATGGAGACTTGAGGATACCCAGATGGTCTGACACGGAGAGTAAAATATAGAATTTATACACTTGTTTCTGTCTCCGTGTGGGCTCTCACAGATTGCAGTTGTTTATGTCATATGTGAGTTGTGGTATTTGTTCTCACATGAACTATTTGTATCAAGTCAAATGACATAAAAGTTGGTAGAATTGTTGTTTATATGTTAGATAAAAGGAGACGTTTCACTCTTCAGGAGTGCAAACTTGCACTCTGTAGGACGCCACTAGCAAATTTCTTCTTTTTCAGGGTCACTCTGACTTGGTGCACAACGGCTGATGAGTTAATAAAATAAAAATATATGATATATACACAGTGAAGTGTATATTTCTCAGTGTATATACACAGAGTTAACTGCAGTCCCTAAAATAGGGATTTAAATATTTTTGGACAAGTGGTGAATAGGTTACATGTAGCCTTAATGACCCTCGTGTAGTCGACAGGATTTTAAACCCATGAAGCAACTGGCCTAGAGAGCCAGAGTCTTAGAATGAGAACGAGTGCTCTCAGTTCTAGAGAGAAATATACCTAATTATGTGATGGTTTTGTGAAATCGTCCGTAAGTTACTGTCAGCTAGATTCTGTCAGCCATTCCTTCTCTTTGCAACTTGTCAGTTGAGTTCCTCAGATATTTTTCTTTATTGTATTATATATGAGGATATAACTATCCTTACTAAGAAATAATTTATAACTTTATTAAGGGAATTATTCCCTGCCGTATATATTTATTATATTTTTTGAGTAATTTTGATAATCTGTGCATCTAAATTTCATTACTAATTTGAATTAGTGTTTTTCTAATAGACAGCCCTAATTAAAATTATTAATTGGTCTTAATCATATAATTATCTTTACTAATAATAATGGATTTCTCAGCTCAATGTATTTTAAGCAATAGATTACTAACAGTGCACAAAATTACGCTATGCTTAAAAAATAACGAATTTACACAAATATTTAAAGAAATTAATGGAAAATATTGTGCAGTAAAGAGGCAACCAATTTTTAGTCGGTGAAAAAAATATATTTACGTCCTTTATTAGGCTCTAAATTAAAATATATATGTGCAAAATTGTGCATTAAAATACGAGGGGGGGGAAATAACTGGATGATTTTGTAGGGGATTTACATATATATATAAATTAAAAAAAAATATATTACTTAACTAAGTTCGTAGAGTTGATGATGTTATCTTCTGGTTGATGATGATTGATTGCTGTTCTCCTGGTCTTGATGTGCTGCGGGTCTTGATTACTGTTATCACGGGGGAAGCGCATAACCCGTAGGGGGGGATCATACAGCACCTGGGGAATGGGAGGGGCAATCAGGTTTGATCCGAGGAAGGGGAGGGCTGCTCCAATTCTTTGGATCACTAGCTCTGCACCAGCATCAAGTTCCCCCATGATGGGAACCTCTATATGTCTGAGGTAAACAAAAGTATGAAATACTTTGCTATTGTGCAAATAGATAAAAGTCTCCCATGAGAATGTGTCTTTACTATGGGAGATGGAGTAAGTACACATGTTGATGAATGAATCACATGTGTGTACACCTGGGTGTATTTACTGGTGGAGAAACTGACGGAGGAGGTAATTTCAGGTTATCAGTCTCTCAGTCTTGATAGAAAGATATCAATTCCAGTCTTGATAGAAAGATATCAATTCCAGTCTTGATATGAGGTGATCAGTCCCACAGTCTTGATGTGAAGTAGTCAGTCCCACAGTCTTGATAGGAAGTGGTCTGCCCTATAGTCTTGATAGGAAATGATCAGTCCCAGTCTTGATATTGGTGATCAGTCCCAGTCCTGATAGGCGGTGGTCAGTTCCATAGTCTTGATAGGCGGTGGTCAGTTCCATAGTCTTGATAGGCGGTGGTCAGTTCCATAGTCTTGATAGGCGGTGGTCAGTTCCATAGTCTTGATGAAAAGTGGTCAGTCCCTCAGTCTTGGCAATAGGTGTTCAGTCTCTCAGACTTAATAAATCAGAATTAGAAGAATGATACTGAAGACTTACTTCCTCGAGTCAGAGGAGAATCTCAGTGCTCCACCCGAGTACTGAGTCGATATTATATACTCTTAATGTGACGTAAATTTACGTCTTCGGCTACTGTCTTGGTCCAGCAGTAATTTTGGTAGAGATACGGGCACTCGCAGACAGCTTCGGAGGTTGGTCTGGGAGAGGACCAAGAGGGAGATGACCCCTGGCATGCATAAAAACAGAAAGGCAGTATAATGCAATCTTTTATTGACAACGTATCGCCCACGCACAGCTGGCTATATCAAATCACAAACGGTTTGTGACTTGATTAAGCCGCTAGGTGGGCGAAACGTTGTCGACAAAAGATCTCATTATTCTGCCTGTGTGTATTTATCCATAGTGTTGTTTTATACCATCGTGTTGTTTGATACCAGCTGGTGATTCCAGGAGTCTCTCGGCCCTTGGAACCACCAGCTGGTAAAATGCAAAACACATTTGTTAGTCTGTTCTCGTGAATTTTTTCAACACCGAACATACCAGGGAAAGGTAATAAGGGAATGCGTCACAGTCTTGTTCTTGGGAGACGTTAACAAGCACAAGCACAGCCATCATTACAAGTATTATCATATCTTCAAGACAACGCTATTGCCGAATGAGTTGTAAGAACATAAAGAAGAATGGAGGAACACTGCAGCAGGTCTACTGGTCCATACAAGGCGGGTTCTTCTCAAGGCGAACATCTCGAGAAAGGAAGAGGTTGTTTTAACTGGAGGTTGTGTTAACTGTAGTCTGTGTTAACTGGAAGTTGTTTTAACTGGTGGCTGTGTTAACAACTTTCAAAGGCCTTAGATTAGCCATGGATTGACCATCGCTGCCGTGAGTCTATTAATGCTACAAGGCTTGAAAGATTGGGTCCACTACAGAAAACCCTGTTGGCGAAAGTAGAAAATAAGAGCTCTGCCACCTGTGACTAGGAGGGAGAAACAGACAGTACATCGGCTTCAGGAAGAGCGAGGTTCTAAGCCTAATGGACTTTAATCGAGGACAGACAGGAAAATTTACTTGATACTAATCCACCTCGAAGTCAAGAAGAGGGGACCGTTAATTCCAGACATCAAAAAAAGGCCGTCTTAACAACACACCGTTTTGCTACCAAGATGCACGTAAATGACCCGGATAATTGACCTCCACGGCTAGCTACAAGACTGTGTCAGCATTGTCGGAGGTGTGGAGAAAGACATGTATAGTTCAGGACATTTATTAGAGGAAACGTTTTGCCCTACATGTAACGAAATGTTTCCTCTAATAAACGTCCTGAACGGTACATAAGTGTCTTTTTCCACATTTTGTCGGTATCGGTATCACCAGACCATTTTTCAGTTGTCGGAAGTGAAAAATAAGACAGTTGTATAAGCAAGATATATTTCCTATGTGTATTAACTTCAATCCCTACATATAGAAAGGGCCATGTGTTCGGACACTGAGCCCAAGATTGGCAAATAGAGAATGTGACCAGCTAGCATATTCAGTAACTTACATCTATCAGATCTGGTATGGGAAGGGAAATAACCCTTATCCTCTGCAAGTAAGAGAATCAGACGATTAGAAATACAGTTTTACTGCTGTAATTTTATAATTACAGTACGTAGCTACAGACTACTGTCATTGATGTCCGTCACTGGGAAACTTCTGGAGACGAACTCACAACAAATTACACCTTTCCTGGTTGATTATTTGGTAGATAATATACTTGTTAACAAAAGAAAGCCTTTACGACCAGTCTGCTAAAACGTTCCACTTTGTGGCACCAGTAACTGGAGGATTCCAAGACCGGTTTCGTGGTTGTTGGCAGGATTTTGTTGGTGCCTCTAACCACTGAGGGCGCCAGCGCCTCCGGGTAAAATAACAAGCACAGGAGAATCTCTGATTTCATATTGCATCTATTGCATGACTTTATTCAGAGTAAAACCTTTGAGGGTAAGTCCTCAGTCAGTGGCAGCGTACCACAAGGCAGTGTACTGGTGCACCAATGAAGATAGGAGAAAAAGGCACAATACCGTGACTGGAACAATACAAGAACAATCCAAGTGGTACAAGTCGGAACCGAAACGTCGTCGTAAGCTTCCCTCTCCTATGTGTGGGTTATTTTTGTACGAATACAAACTTCAGCGACTTTAACCACCACATTTCGAATCCTACTCCCATGCAGATGACATGCTTATTTTCTTATACATGAGAAGAGATGCTCACTGTCCTAAGCACATCAACCTCAGGCAAGCAATGCCAGATTATATTTGCTTCTAAGATCACGAAGATCGTAGTATCTAGGCAGAGTAAAGTTACTTTAGGAGTAAGGATAAGAATGGAGTGGTACTAGCTATCAGTGACGAACTGATATCCTAGGAGTGAAACACGATTCTTCAGTGACTATTAAGAATCATGTGATGAATCTAGCAAAACCAAGTTACATCTCGTACTTACTCGATAGCAAAAGCTGTATCTAAATGCAACACAATTCACGGTCTATGCCAATAAACAGCACGTTTTATCTTACTTAGATATTGTTGGTTTAGTTGGTTGGTTGGTTAATGAGGTTTTAACCCTTGCTACTATGCATGTAGCCTGTTTATCACCAGTTAAGATTTTAAACCCAAATCTGCACTCTGAAATCACTTCCTACGACAGCAACAGGCACGGCAGACGGTGCCAAATACCACTGTGTGGGCGAAACGTAGTCAAAGGATCGCATTATACTGCATTTGGGTTTATTTTTCCATGCCTTGAATACACAGACAACACAATAAGTGTAAGCGGCCCAAGGCTGTTCAACAGCCTTCCTAACAAATAAGGAAGGTTATCAACAGACCCATTACTGTCTTAAAGAAGGAAGAGGATTGGTTCCTAATATCACTTCTTGCTCAGCCAGACTGTAGTTCGTACAATGGATTGCGTGTAGCCAGTAGTAACAGTGTAGTTCATCAAGCCTTGATCCATCAGGGTACCTAGTCTGGGACCGGACCGCGGGAGCGTTGACCTTTGGAGCACTCTCCAGGTAAACTCCAGGTAGGAGTCTACTTGTAGATGAATGGTTCAGAGAACCGACATGTTGATAAATTAGACACATGTGCAACTCTTGGGTATCTTTATTGAGGAAACGTTTCGCCACACAGTGGCTTCATCAGTCCATACGTAGGAGAAACTTGAAGAACAGGAGGAGAATGAGGTAATCAGTCCCTCAACCTTGAGTCGATGTGTTCAGTCCATCAATCTTGAATAGAATACGGCATATGAGCTGAGAAGCAGCTCATTCTCCTCCTGTTCTTCAAGTTTCTCCTACGTATGGACTGATGAAGCCACTGTGTGGCGAAACGTTTCCTCAATAAAGATACCCAAGAGTTGCACATGTGTCTAATTTATCAACATGTCGGTTCTCTGAACCATTCATCTACAAACTTGTCAGACACTGCAACTTCTTGGGATCTTAATACTTAGGAATTCTTCGCTTGCCTAATTCTTGGGCACGACCTACTTCCACATTGAACAAATGTGACACCACCTATGACTGCTGCACCTCTCCTGCCATACGGTTTATAAGCTGCTTCTCCGCTCATATGCCGTATTCTACTCAAGATTGATGGACTGAACACATCGACTCAAGGTTGAGGGACTGATTACCTCATTCTCCTCCTGTTCTTCAAGTTTCTCCTACGTATGGACTGATGAAGCCACTGTGTGGCGAAACGTTTCCTCAATAAAGATACCCAAGAGTTGCACATGTGTCTAATTTAGGAGTCTACTTGGAGTCTACCTACTTGGCCAGACTCTTATGTACGAAGATAATATACTCAAGACCCACAACTAATTTAACTTTAGGAAACAGTCAGAGGATAGCTAATGTACCGTAAGACGGGCAGTCATCAGCAATTTGCTTTCTCTATCTATTCCACTGAATTAGGGATAATTTATGTCTCAGTTAATTCACGTTTGTAACACGTTCTCACAAGAAATAATCAAGACAGACTTGGGGACTGTATAATCAGTGTTGTGATATTCCTCTGGCTCTGGAGGTTGTTCTGGGATCAAGGCCTGATCAACCAGGCTGTTACCGCTGGCTGCACGCAATTCAACGTACGAACCGCAGCTAGGCTGATCGGGCACCACTTTTAGGGATCTAACCGTCTCTCTTTTGAAGGTAGAAAGGGGTCCAGTGGTAATTCACCTGATACATGGTTGGAGGCTGTTAAACATTCTTGGGCCTCTGACACTTATTGTGTTTTCTCTTAGTGTTCTTACTGTATCCTTGCTTTTACCTAGTTTTTATCCTTTCGTATGAGATGATTTCTTTGTGCAGATTTGGGACCAATCCCTCTAGGATGTTCCAGGTATAGATAATGATGTATCTTTCCAGACTGCGTTCCAGGGAGTACAAGTTAAGGTACTTCACTGAACGTTCCCAGTAATTAAGATGCTTGACTGAGCATATACTTTCACTGAAGGTTCTCTGCACATCCTCTTGTACATTATGTGTAGTACATTCTCTGTAGTACATTCTCTGTACATTGGCTACTGCAGGTTTAGCAATAGAGATTCACAGACGATGTCCATGAATCTTAGTAATAAATCTGTCGGAATTTTATGTCGCTGGGCCACAGATACCTGGAGAGAGAGAGTTCCGGGGGTCAACGTCCCCGCGGCCCGGTCTGTGACCAGGCCTCCTTAGGTCAGTGTCCCAGGATGCGACCCACACCAGTCGACTAACACCCAGGTACCCATTTTACTGATGGGGAACATAGACAACAGGTTGAAAGAAACACGTCCAATGTTTCTACTCTGGCTGGGAATCGAACCCAGGCCCTTCGCCGTGTGAAGCGAGAGCGTTAACCACCAGGCCACCAGAGCCTCCAACTTCATCCTGTTCCATATTTGAATGTTACATAACGACTAAAACCCTTTTAAACAAAGTTAAGAATCTTTACCTAACCTTGTAAGACCCTGTGAAAGAGAGAGAGAGAGAGAGAGGAAGACGAGTTGTTTACATAGCTCTGGTTGACATAGGAGAAGACTCATCCTGTGGGCCAACTCGTCTCAACACTCTCATTTCTGACTTCCCTAACCGGTGTCACTAACCGGTTACCTCGCTTAAATCGCTCGTCTCTTCTATCCGGCCGCGGGATGGTGCCTCCAATGGCCACATGAAGAGTCATCAATGGCTTTTGCAGTAATGGAGTGCAAAGGAACAGTCTTTTTCAGGAAATCAATATATTTTGAACTGTTGGTACGAGAGGTTTCGAACAAGGTGTTGTCAGCTGTTGTCTGTCAGACAGGTCAAGGAGGCACCGTTAACAGGCCCTCTCCCGTTGTCTAGAACTCGTTGTTAGTGTCCTTTGTTAGCCCAGTCAGGTGATTAACTGGGCTTTCAAACCATCGATTGATGGATATGTTGGTCAGTCGTCCACCAGCAGCAACAGCCTGATTGACCAGGAAAACACCAGACGAGCCTGGTCCACGGCCGGGCTACCTGGGAGTAAAAATAAACTCTCGAGACTCACCTAAGGTATATCAAAGGTATAACTACACGAGGGTTATTAGGTGCTGGTCACCTGTACACCACCAGTCAAGAATATTTTAATGCCTTTGGCAAACTTTTAGTG
>NC_091358.1:2938506-2956006 GCF_038502225.1 Cherax quadricarinatus
AGCGATAAACCCGCAGGAGTCATGGATCCCCAAAGGCAAATTATCAGGTTTGATCGTGGAAAAGGCTAGTAATTCCATTTCCTTGGATCAAGAGGTGTCCACTGGAATCAAAGCAGCCTCCTTGAAGGGATCAGTAAAGGTTCTTATCTGACCTTAATTTCCTCCTCCTCCTCCTTGCCTCCGTCTGCCATGACCTGACCTGACCTTTCGACCTTCTTCCTCGGTCATTGACCTGGCTTGACCTTTCGACCTTCTTCCTCGGTCATTGACCTGGCTTGACCTTTCGACCTTCTTCCTCGGTCATTGACCTGGCTTGACCTTTCGACCTTCTTCCTCGGTCATTGACCTGGCTTGACCTTTCGACCTTCTTCCTCGGTCATTGAACTGACTTGACCTTTCGACCTTCTTCCTCGGTCATAGACCTGACCTTTCGACCTCCTTTTTCCTCGGTCATAGACCTGACCTTTCGACCTCCTTTTTCCTCGGTCATTGACCTGACCTTTCGACCTCCTTTTTCCTCGGTCATAGACCTGACCTTTCGACCTCCTTTTTCCTCGGTCATAGACCTGACCTTTCGACCTCCTTTTTCCTCGGTCATTGACCTGACCTTTCGACCTCCTTTTTCCTCGGTCATAGACCTGACCTTTCGACCTTCTTTTTCCTCTGTCATAGACCTGACCTGACCTTTCGACCTTCCTCGGTCATTGACGTGACCTTTCGACCTCATTTTTCCTCGGTCATTGACCTGACGATGGTCCAGGAAGGATCCGAAACGCTCTCTAGTCCCCTAGGTTAGTTACCAAACCCAAATTTTTACGCTTAAATCATTAATTCACTTTAAAACAGTGAGTGATAGTCAATATTTTGTGTCTCACAATGTATCGCTCAGTAAGTCACAAATTTGGAACATATTTCATCTTCTAGCATTATTGTAAATTCCAAAATTATCGCTCAATATCCTCCCTATGTTACCTCATATTAAGAATTATACAAAAAATCATCAACATTTTTCATTTGAACGATGTAGCGAGTTATTAGACCAGTATTTATATTAAATGCTAAAGTATTTTTATATACAGAGTTTCAATCCTTGTAACGCTGAAATGTCATTTGTAATCAGAATTTTTTTTTTATGTGATGTGGCTGAGCCAGCGGTTACCAGTTGATGTTTTTGTATGTTGAGGGCTGTGTGTGTGTGTGTGTGTGTGTGTGTGTGTGTGTGTGTGTGTGTGTGTGTGTGTGTGTGTGTGTGTGTGTGTGTGTGTTTGTGTGTGTGTATGTACTCATCTATTTGTGGTTGCATGGGTCGATTCATAGCTCCTGGGTGTGTGTGTGTGTGTGTGTATTCATCTATTTGTGGTTGCAGGGATCGAGTCACAGCTCCTGGCCCCGCCTCTTCACTGGCCACTAAGTCACTCTCCCTGCTCCATGAGCTTTGTCGTATCTCTTTTTAAAGCTATGTATGGATTCTGCCTCCACTACATCACTTTCCAAATTGTTCCACTTCCTGACATCTCTATGACTGAAGAAATACTTGCTAACATCCCTCTGACTAATCTGAGTCTTCAGCTTCCAGTTGTGATCTCTTGTTGTTGTGTCCCATCTGTGGAACATCCTGTCTCTATCCTTCTTGTCAACTCAGTACAGTATATTATGTCGTTATCACGTCATTATTGTGTGTACTCACCTAACTGTGGTTGCAGGGATCGATTTATAGCTCCTGTGTGTGTGTGTGTGTGTGTGTGTGTACTCACCTATTTGTGGTTGCAGGGGTCGAGTCCTAGCTCCTGGCCCCGCCTCTTCACCGGTTGCTACTAGGCCCTCTCTCTCCCCGCTCCATGAGCTTTATCAAACCTCGTCTTAAAACTGTGTATGGTTCCTGCCTCCACTGCCAGCCACTGTGTGTGTGTTTGTGTGTGTGTGTGTGTGTGTGTGTGTGTGTGTGTGTGTGTGTGTGTGTGTGTGTGTGTAAATTCATTACAACCACAAACCCCAGTATTGCTCTTTAGTTCTGTGAATTCCATTAAACTTCCTCTTGGACCCACATAGAAAGGATTGGACCGATTATACTTGAACTCTGAGAAGGCATTCAATACTTTATTGCACCATAGCCTTTGCAAATTGCAAGAGCAGGGAAGGATGAAAGGGAAATGCGAACCATTGCATCAAAGAATACCTAAGGGGAAACGAGAAAATACGAAACAGAACGTATCAAAAATGAGAAAAAGGTGAGGTGAGAAATATTCGTCAAATATCAGTAATGAGATCAGTAGAGTTTCCCATTAAAACATAAACGATATACTAAACACAGAGTTTGAATATTTTGTTTATCAAGATCTGTATATCTAATTCGGTTTGTTTTAAAGTAGACAGGAATATTCAGATTACCAGACTGGGTTTTTTTCTGAACGTAGATGAATTTAGGGTTTAAGAACCGTTATCCTAAATCAGGCTGAAAGCTGTTATCTTGCCTCATCTCGGGTTAAAAGCTGTTATCTTACCTAATTTCAGACTAAGAGTCTATTACCACACAATTAACGCATGAAACCATCGCTAGAACAATGCACAGTGCACTTCAGACGACGTTTCGGTCCACTCTGGACTTCGGTCCAGGACGGACGGAAATATCCTCTAAATCTTCACCATTATTTGGATTACTTGCAAATTCCTTCGGTTATTAA
Source organism: Cherax quadricarinatus (assembly GCF_038502225.1). Taxonomy (NCBI): domain Eukaryota; kingdom Metazoa; phylum Arthropoda; class Malacostraca; order Decapoda; family Parastacidae; genus Cherax; species Cherax quadricarinatus. Next base: position 2,941,188 of record NC_091358.1, read on the forward strand.
AATTTAGTAACGAGAGAGGCAACGCACCACTGAAATAAGATAAAAATAAATAATACGTGAATAAAGTCAGAGAAGAGTGACTTACGCAGATAAACTGAACTGGTAAAAGTTGTGTCTGAACCTGTAAATGAGGGTACGGAGTAAATCACTTTTTACAGCGTAAATAGGTATTAAATTGATGGCAGACTATTGAATACGACCAACGACCAGATGAACTGACATTGTAAAATATATTTTTGAACGTGTGTGATTATTGAATAGTGTTTGTGTGTGTGTGTGTGTGTGTGTGTGTGTGTGTGTGTGTATCCGTCCTCAGCCTCCCGTGTATAACTCATTCCCTGACTTATATTCAGCAGTATAATTACCTATAATCGAAGGTCAGTTATGATAGATCGAGCTCTGGGTTTTCAATGTCTCTTAGCACAAACGTGGTGACGGAGGGACCGCCAGTACACCTCTACAAAATCCTTTTTTATCCTGCGTTTGCGAACTCTCAACGATTAACAACAGCCTGATTGACCAGGACATCAACAATTATTTCCGGCATGAGACCGGGATGACCCTCCAAACAATTAACAGATATGTAGCAACAATTAGAGGTGATCAGTCCCTCAATCTTGAATAGCAGTCGACAAAATACATCGACTCCATTCTGAGGGACTGATTACCTTTGGGAATCTGTCGTCATTGCACAAGTGCGTCATTTTGCTATCCCTGGATAGCCTCTGTCACGATTATTCGGTTCTAATGACAGACTTACAGAAAGACGAGAGGCTGGATGTTTGGGAGTCATGAGAAAGAAGGAGCACTGCAGCAGGCCTACTGGCCCATACTAGGCAGGTCCGTTAAACTTAAACCCACTAACAAAACTAGATGCTGATGACATGTTCTTCATCCAAGGAACTGGAGCCACCTATCCCCCCTCTTCCTCGAATTAAATTGGATTATCTCCTATTACCCAGGTGATGTATGGCCCCTACGGGATTAGTGCTTACATGTGAACAGCACCACAGCAACAAGAGAGCCACCAGCAGACCTTTCACTAGCAAGCCTGCTACCAGCAGACCTTTCACTAACAAGCCTGCTACCAGCAGACCTTTCACTAGCAAGCCTGCTACCAGCAGACTTTTCACTAGCAAGCCTGCTACCAGCAGACTTTTCACTAGCAAGCCTGCTGAAAGTTAAGACACATGTGCAACATCTGGATATCTTTATTGTAGACGTTTCGCCATCCAGTGGCTTTATCAATACAGATTCTAGGACATAATAGGAAGACAGTAGAACTATATACAAAAGATGAGGTAATCAGTCCCTCAGCCTTGGAGTTAGTGTTCACAGCATCGTGGTGGAGGAGAATCTGGAGCAAAGGCAAGAAGACTGGCGGTTATATAGGCGTCAGTGGATAGGGACGGGCAGCAGACGAGGGCATAGTCACTGGTAGGCGGGATTCCCCAGTGGAAGTAGGTCCTTCCCAAAGAGATGGGTTAGTTTCAGCAGCCGTGAAGAAGGTCTTGTAGATGTCCTCTGAACCAGGAAGGACCTACTTCCACTGGGGAATCCCGCCTACCAGTGACTATGCCCTCGTCTGCTGCCCATCCCTATCCACTGACGCCTATATAACCGCCAGTCTTCTTGCCTTTGCTCCAGATTCTCCTCCACCACGATGCTGTGAACACTAACTCCAAGGCCGAGGGACTGATTACCTCATCTTTTGTATATAGTTCTACTGTCTTCCTATTATGTCCTAGAATCTGTATTGATAAAGCCACTGGAGGGCGAAACGTCTACAATAAAGATATCCAGATGTTGCACATGTGTCTTAACTCTCATATTGTCGGTATTTTATACCTTTCTTGCACAGCAAGCCTGCTACCAGCAGACCTTTTACCAGCAAGCCTGATACCAGCAGACCTTTCACTAGCAAGCCTGCTACCAGCAGACCTTTTACCAGCAAGCCTGATATCAGCAGACTTTTCACTAGCAAGCCTGCTACCAGCAGACCTTTTACCAGCAAGCCTAATACCAGCAGACCTTTCACTAGCAAGCCTGCTACCAGCAGACCTTTTACCAGCAAGCCTGATATCAGCAGACCTTTCACTAGCAAGCCTGCTACCAGCAGACCTTTTACCAGCAAGCCTGATACCAGCAGACCTTTCACTAGCAAGCCTGCTACCAGCAGACCTTTTACCAGCAGGCCTGCTACCAGCAGACTTTTCACTAGCAAGCCTGCTACCAGCAGACTTTTCACTAGCAAGCCTGCTACCAGCAGACCTTTTACTAGCACGCCTGCTACCAGCTGACCCGTTAAAGTAACTGATCAGCCGGGTTGTGATGACTTTGCAGTCCTACGGGCCGCTAGCACCAACAACCTGCTTGGTCAGATACACAACCGCAAAACCTGACCTGAAATCCAGTTGCCCAGTTATACCCATCACTTCTATCTCTCATTCCATCCAATAATCCTTCCCTCTCTAGTTCTTCCTCCATCTATCATTCCATCCATCTCTCCCTCTCTGTTTACTCTCCTTTTTCTATGCTAAGTATCCAATTAATGCCTTTTTGGAGGCAATTTCAACACACTGAATTACAACACATAATCTTTAAGCAAATTAGGGGGTCAGTCACAATATTATTATTATTATTATTATTATTATTATTATTATTATTATTATTATTATTACTATTATTATTATTATTATAATTAGTAGTAGTAGTTGTAGTAGTGGTGGTGGTAGTAGTATTATTAGTAGTAGTTATAATTGTAGTAGTCATTATAATTGTAGTAGTAATAGTTGTAGTAGTAGTAGTAATTGTGGTGGTGGATGTAGTTGCTGTTGTAGAATTACTAGAATTTGCTCACAGAGCTCTCTCTCTCTCTCTCTCTCTCTCTCTCTCTCTCTCTCTCTCTCTAATAAATCCTAGATATTACTCAATAAAAAAATAACTATTAAATATTCTATCAATAAAGACAACAGAATGTCATTCCTGGGGGGAAATAAATGGGATTAAATCTGGAGTATCTGAGAGAGTTGGAGCAAAGGAAGGGGTAGCAGTAATGTTGAATGATCAGTTATGGAAGGAGAAAAGAGAATATGAATGTGTAAATGCAAGAATTATGTGGATTAAAGTAAAGGTTGGATGCGAGAAGTGGGTCATAATAAGTGTGTATGCAACTGGAGAAGAGAGGAATGCAAAGGAGAGAGAGAGATTTTGGGAGATGTTAAGTGAATGTATAGGAGCCTTTGAACCAAGTAAGAGAGTAATTGTGGTAGGGGACCTGAATGCTAAAGTAGGAGAAACTTTTAGAGAGGGTGTGGTAGGTAAGTTTGGGGTGCCAGGTGTAAATGATAATGGGAGCCCTTTGATTGAACTTTGTATAGAAAGGGGTTTAGTTATAGGTAATACATATTTTAAGAAAAAGAGGATAAATAAGTATACAAGATATGATGTAGGGCGAAATAACAGTAGTTTGTTGGATTATGTATTGGTAGATAAAAGACTGTTGAGTAGACTTCAGGATGTACATGTTTATAGAGGGGCCACAGATATATCAGATCACATTCTAGTTGTAGCTACACTGTGAGTAAAAGGTAGATGGGATACAAGGAGAATAGAAGCATCAGGGAAGAGAGAGGTGAAGGTTTATAAACTAAAAGAGGAGGCAGTTAGGGAAAGATATAAACAGCTATTGGAGGATAGATGGGCTAATGAGAGCATAGGCAATGGGGTCGAAGAGGTATGGGGCAGGTTTAAAAATGTAGTGTTAGAGTGTTCAGCAGAAGTTTGTGGTTACAGGAAAGTGGGTGCGGGAGGGAAGAGGAGCGATTGGTGGAATGATGATGTAAAGAGAGTAGTAAGGGAGAAAAAGTTAGCATATGGGAAGTTTTTACAAAGTAGAAGTGATGCAAGGAGGGAAGAGTATATGGAGAAAAAGAGAGAGGTTAAGAGAGTGGTGAAGCAATGTAAAAAGAGAGCAAACGAGAGAGTGGGTGAGATGTTATCAACAAATTTTGTTGAAAATAAGAAAAAGTTTTGGAGTGAGATTAACAAGTTAAGGAAGCCTAGAGAACAAATGGATTTGTCAGTTAAAAATAGGAGAGGAGAGTTATTAAATGGAGAGTTAGAGGTATTGGGAAGATGGAGGGAATATTTTGAGGAATTGTTAAATGTTGATGAAGATAGGGAAGCTGTGATTTCGTGTATAGGGCAAGGAGGAATAACATCTTGTAGGAGTGAGGAAGAGCCAGTTGCGAGTGTGGGGGAAGTTCGTGAGGCAGTAGGTAAAATGAAAGGGGGTAAGGCAGCCGGGATTGATGGGATAAAGATAGAAATGTTAAAAGCAGGTGGGGATATAGTTTTGGAGTGGTTGGTGCAATTATTTAATAAATGTATGGAAGAGGGTAAGGTACCTAGGGATTGGCAGAGAGCATGCATAGTTCCTTTGTATAAAGGCAAAGGGGACAAAAGAGAGTGCAAAAATTATAGGGGGATAAGTCTGTTGAGTATACCTGGTAAAGTGTATGGTAGAGTTATTATTGAAAGAATTAAAAGTAAGACTGAGAATAGGATAGAAGATGAACAAGGAGGCTTTAGGAAAGGTAGGGGGTGTGTGGACCAGGTGTTTACAGTGAAACATATAAGTGAACAGTATTTAGATAAGGCTAAAGAGGTCTTTGTGGCATTTATGGATTTGGAAAAGGCGTATGACAGGGTGGATAGGGGGGCAATGTGGCATATGTTGCAGGTGTATGGTGTAGGAGGTAGGTTACTGAAAGCAGTGAAGAGTTTTTACGAGGATAGTGAGGCTCAAGTTAGAGTATGTAGGAAAGAGGGAAATTATTTCCCAGTAAAAGTAGGCCTTAGACAAGGATGTGTGATGTCACCGTGGTTGTTTAATGTATTTATAGATGGGGTTGTAAGAGAAGTAAATGCGAGGGTCTTGACAAGAGGCGTGGAGTTAAAAGATAAAGAATCACACAAAGTGGGAGTTGTCACAGTTGCTCTTTGTTGATGACACTGTGCTCTTGGGAGATTCTGAAGAGAAGTTGCAGAGATTGGTGGATGAATTTGGTAGGGTGTGCAAAAGAAGAAAATTAAAAGTGAATACAGGAAAGAGTAAGGTTATGAGGATAACAAAAAGATTAGGTGATGAAAGACTGGATATCAGATTGGAGGGAGAGAGTATGGAGGAGGTGAATGTATTCAGATATTTGGGAGTGGACGTGTCAGCGGATGGGTCTATGAAGGATGAGGTGAATCATAGAATTGATGAGGGGAAAAGAGTGAGTGGTGCACTTAGGAGTCTGTGGAGACAAAGAACTTTGTCCTTGGAGGCAAAGAGGGGAATGTATGAGAGTATAGTTTTACCAACACTCTTATATGGGTGTGAAGCGTGGGTGATGAATGTTGCAGCGAGGAGAAGGCTGGAGGCAGTGGAGATGTCATGTCTGAGGGCAATGTGTGGTGTGAATATAATGCAGAGAATTCGTAGTTTGGAAGTTAGGAGGAGGTGCGGGATTACCAAAACTGTTGTCCAGAGGGCTGAGGAAGGGTTGTTGAGGTGGTTCGGACATGTAGAGAGAATGGAGCGAAACAGAATGACTTCAAGAGTGTATCAGTCTGTAGTGGAAGGAAGGCGGGGTAGGGGTCGGCCTAGGAAAGGTTGGAGGGAGGGGGTAAAGGAGGTTTTTTGTGCGAGGGGCTTGGACTTCCAGCAGGCATGCGTGAGCGTGTTTGATAGGAGTGAATGGAGACAAATGGTTTTTAATACTTGACGTGCTGTTGGAGTGTGAGCAAAGTAACATTTATGAAGGGGTTCAGGGAAACCGGCAGGCCGGACTTGAGTCCTGGAGATGGGAAGTACAGTGCCTGCACTCTGAAGGAGGGGTGTTAATGTTGCAGTTTAAAAACTGTAGTGTAAAGCACCCTCTGGCAAGACAGTGATGGAGTGAATGATGGTGAAAGTTTTTCTTTTTCGGGCCACCCTGCCTTGGTGGGAGACGGCCAGTGTGATAATAATAATAATAATAATAATATACAAAATCATATATCAATATCAATATACGAGTCGAATTCAATAACACTATCTAAATAATTCTTTAAAATTTCGTAACTCTTAATTATTCTATAACTCTTGATAATTATGTAAATAATTCTTTATAATTAAGTGAAATTTTCTTCTTAGAGTATATACAGAATCTCTAAATGTATATATATACATCTAAATACGAATATATATTTCTAAATGCTTCGCCAATTAATTTCTAATTAGTCGACTGTTAATTTAATTTAAGCTTTTGACTGGAAGAAGCTGTTCTAAACTGTGATCTTTATAAGCTTGACCAGCCCCATAAGCTTCAACTTTATCACGTGACTGTAGTAGGCTGGTAGACAACAACCATCCAGGGAGGTACTATCCTTCTGTAGTAGGCTGGTAGACAACCATCCAGGGAGGTACTATCCTTCTGTAGTAGGCTGGTAGACAACAACCATCCAGGGAGGTACTATCCTTCTGTAGTAGGTTGGTAGACAACAACCATCCAGGGAGGTACTATCCTTCTGTAGTAGGCTGGTAGACAACAACCATCCAGGGAGGTACTGTCCTTCTGTAGTAGGTTGGTAGACAACAACCATCCAGGGAGGTACTATCCTTCTGTAGTAGGCTGGTAGACAACAACCATCCAGGGAGGTACTGTCCTTCTGTAGTAGGCTGGTAGACAACAACCATCCAGGGAGGTACCATCCTTCTGTAGTAGGCTGGTAGACAACAATCATCCAGGGAGGTACTATCCTTCTGTAGTAGGCTGGTTGACAACAATCATCCAGGGAGGTACTATCCTTCTGTAGTAGGTTGGTAGACAACAACCATCCAGGGAGGTACTATCCTTCTGTAGTGGGCTGGTAGACAACAACCATCCAGGGAGGTACTGTCCTTCTGTAGTAGGCTGGTAGACAACAACCATCCAGGGAGGTACTATCCTTCTGTAGTAGGCTGGTAGACAACAACCATCCAGGGAGGTACTATCCTTCTGTAGTAGGCTGGTGGACAACAACCATCCAGGGAGGTACTATCCTTCTGTAGTAGGCTGGTAGACAGCAACCATCAATGGGGGTACTATCCTTCTGTAGTAGACCGGTAGGCAGGTCCCTCCTCTTTCATTTTACCATTCCAGGAGGCCTAGTCCGAGAACGGTCCGCGGGGGTAGCGCCCCCCATAAGGAACCAGATCCCGACGGACATACCCGTGCGATATACTTCAGGAACCAAGCCTTAGGAAGGACAGGGGCTATGTTGGGTATATTCCACATGACCGGATATAAACATACCCCCACCCCTTGTCAGTGGTGAACCGGCCACCGGTTACTGGACTGTAACCGGAGGGATAGGGAAGGGGAAGAGGGAAGGGGTGATAGTAATAGTAGTAGTAGTCGTACTGGAAGGGGGGCTCACGACAGGTAGGGGGTAGTAGGGAATGGGGGGATGTTCTACTGTTATTGATCCGTTTGTTCTAGTTCCTTCCAGACCTGTTCTTCGGGTACCCTACCCCCCACCTACCCCCCTCCCATCAACCCCTAACACCCCTCCCAAGGCACCAACATCGATTCCACTGCAGCTCTGCAACCTGCATGTGTGTGTGTGTGTGTGTGTGTGTGTGTATGTGTGTGGGAGGGAGGGAGGGAGGGAAGTAATGATGGAGGGAGGGGAGGGAAGTAATGATGGAGGGAGGGGAGGGAGAAGACGACACGGAGATAATGAACAGAGCGCGAGGGAGAGAGGATGATAATGAGGATATGCGAGCGAGCGAGAGAGTGAGAGTGAGAGTGAGAGTGAGAGTGAGAGTGAGAGTGAGAGAGAGAGAGAGAGAGCCTACTTGCTGGAAACTCTCTCCTATTATCTAGCTCAAGGACTGCTATGTATTAACTAGGATCGTAAAGCAAAAGGCTCTCTTGCCACCCTCCACTTTGAAAAATTATTTCACACCACAATAGAAAAAATAAGGCATTGAATTTACACGGATACAGTAATGCAGGTAGTCACTATTACTACCACAACCACCACCACTACTACTACTACCTCTACTACTACTATTATTAACATGGATGCCTTCTTGTCAACTCTCCGACCTGATGTAGTTACAGACAACAGTAATCCGCTGAATTCAGATTGTCCTAGTGTTGAGACTAGCCAATTCCTATATTTACAAAGTGCTAGTCCAGCTGGCTATTAAATGATTGTATTGTCTTATTTCTTTCATCTTCAGCGAGTTGCTGATTCCATTCTGCTATTATTTTGGTTGCAAAAAAAAAAAAAATGCTTGCATGCGTTTGTGTTGCAGCTTGTGCCTCGAGGTTTCGCCAGCTAATGGCTGGCGAAACATTTCTTCAATATTCCTAAATGCTGCAAAAGTGTCTCAATATTCAAATAATTGTCTAAATAAATTAAAATCTATCGGAATGAGATTCCCACATAAGAATATAAGGAGGAGCACTGCAGAAGGCCTACTGGCCCCTGTGATAAATGAAAATCGACAAGTTGAAGAATGAGATATGCAACATATGAGAATTTTTACTGAGGAAACGTTTCGCCACACAGTGGCTTCATCAGTCCAATACAAAGAAGAAAGGTGTAAGGAGGAGGAGGAGGAGTTTGAGGTAATCAATCACCATGTGGCCAAATGTTTCCTTAATAAAAATAACGATATGTTGCATATGCAACATCATGGGATCTTGATACAAGGAATTCTTCAACACTTGTCCAACCATTGGACGAAGATCTACTTACACTAGTGAATGTTCCCACTGTGACTCCGCCTCCTGCTGCTTCCATTCGCCTGACTACAGTATATAAGCCACTTCTCCGACCATATGCTGTACTTCCTACAAGACTGATGGACTGAACACATCGATTCCAGGTTGAGGGACTGATTACCTCAAACTCTTCCTCTCCTTACCCCCTTTCTTCTTTGTTTTGGACTGATGAACCTACTGGCCCAAGCTGGGTAGGTCCAGGTTACCTAATGGCCCAAGCTAGGTAGGTCCAGGTCACCTACTGGCCCATGCTAGGGTAGGTCCAGGTCACCTACTGGCCCATGCTAGGGTAGGTCCAGGTCACCTACTGGCCCATGCTAGGTAGGTCCAGGTCACCTACTGGCCCAAGCTAGGTAGGTCCAGGTCACCTACTGACCCAAGGTAGGTAGGTCCAGGTCACCTACTGGCCCAAGCTAGGTAGATCCAGGTCACCTACTGGCCCAAGCTAGGTAGATCCAGGTCACCTACTGGCCCAAGCTAGGTAGATCCAGGCCACCTACTGGCCCAAGCTAGGTAAGTCACCTACTGGCCCAAGCTAGGTAAGTCACCTACTGGCCCAAGCTAGGTAAGTCACCTACTGGCCCAAGCTAGGTAAGTCACCTACTGGCCCAAGCTAGGTAAGTCACCTACTGGCCCAAGCTATGTAAGTCACCTACTGGCCCAAGCTAGGTAAGTCACCTACTGACCCATGCTAGGTAAGTCACCTACTGGCCCAAGCTAGGTAAGTCACCTACTGGCCCAAGCTAGGTAGGTCCAGGTCACCTACTGGCCCAAGCTAGGTAGGTCCAGGTCACTTACTGGCCCATGCTAGGTAGGTTCAGGTCACCTACTGACCCAAGGTAGGTAGGTCCAGGTCACCTACTGGCCCAAGCTAGGTAGATCCAGGTCACCTACTGGCCCAAGCTAGGTAGATCCAGGTCACCTACTGGCCCAAGCTAGGTAGATCCAGGTCACCTACTGGCCCAATCTAGGTAGGTCCAGGTCACCTACTGGCCCAAGCTAGGTAGATCCAGGTCACCTACTGGCCCAAGCTAGGTAGATCCAGGTCACCTACTGGCCCAAGGTAGGTAGGTCCAGGTCACCTACTGGCCCAATCTAGGTAGGTCCAGGTCACCTACTGGCCCAAGCTAGGTAGGTCCAGGTCACCTACTGGCCCAAGCTAGGTAGGTCCAGGTCACCTACTGGCCCAAGCTAGGTAGATCCAGGTCACCTACTGGCCCAAGCTAGGTAGATCCAGGTCACTTACTGGCCCAAGGTAGGTAGGTCCAGGTCACCTACTGACCCAAGGTAGGTAGATCCAGGTCACCTACTGGCCCAAGCTAGGTAGATCCAGGTCACCTACTGGCCCAAGCTAGGTAGGTCCAGGTCACCTACTGGCCCAAGCTAGGTAGATCCAGGTCACTTACTGGCCCAAGTTAGGTAGATCCAGGTCACCTACTGGCCCAAGCTAGGTAGATCCAGGTCACCTACTGGCCCAAGGTAGGTAGATCCAGGTCACCTACTGGCCCAAGGTAGGTAGATCCAGGTCACCTACTGGCCCAAGGTAGGTAGATCCAGGTCACCTACTGGCCCAAGGTAGGTAGGTCCAGGTCACCTACTGACCCAAGTTAGGTAGATCCAGGTCACCTACTGGCCCAAGCTAGGTAGATCCAGGTCACCTACTGGCCCAAGCTAGGTAGGTCCAGGTCACCTACTGGCCCAAGCTAGGTAGATCCAGGTCACCTACTGGCCCAAGCTAGGTAGATCCAGGTCACCTACTGGCCCAAGTTAGGTAGATCCAGGTCACCTACTGGCCCAAGGTAGGTAGGTCCAGGTCACCTACTGACCCAATCTAGTAATGCCTTCTTCATTAGAGAGAAAAAGGGTTAACTACTTAAATTCTTACTCCATAGTTTTTTCTAAGGGATGGGACGAGCTTGGTATATCTTCCCAGATATACCTGAGAGGTATATCTTCGTCTTTTAAGTAACTGCGAGACCAAAACAAAATGGCGTAAAAAAGAAAACACGGTACTGGTGGGATTGAACTCGCGGCGAGTCGCAAAACTCAAGTTCAAAATTGTATATTCAAGATGCGTCTAGCAAGTGCATAATAGTCATTGTGGTGACTAGCAAGTGCATAATAGTCATTGTGGTGACTAGCAAGTGCATAATAGTCATTGTGGTGACTAGCAAGTGCATAATAGTCATTGTGGTGACTAGCAAGTGCATAATAGTCATTGTGGTGACTAGCAAGTGCATAATAGTCATTGTGGTGACTAGCAAGTGCATAATAGTCATTGTGGTGACTAGCAAGTGCATAATAGTCATTGTGGTGACTACTGGTGCTTGATGACAGACGTGTTTTTGACATGAAACTAAGCATGCTGATAGCTTTGACATGAAACTAAGCATGCTGATAGCTTTGACATGAAACTAAGCATGCTGATAGCTTTGACATGAAACTAAGCATGCTGATAGCTTTGACATGAAACTAAGCATGCTGATAGCTTTGACATGAAACCAAGCATGCTGATAGCTTTGACATGAAACCAAGCATGCTGATAGCTTTGACATGAAACTAAGCATGCTGATAGCTTTGACATGAAACTAAGCATGCTGATATCTTTGACATGAGACTAAGCATGCTGATAGCTTTGACATAAAACTAAGCATGCTGATAGCTTTGACATGAAATTAAGCATTCTGATAGCTTTGACATGAAACCAATTATCCTGACAGCACTTACCTACGTCAAAAACTTAATTCCCAAGTTTCCGACCACCTGCCCTGATCACTCTGAATGTTCTAACTGCTTTCGATGCTGCACGTTTTACTCCCAGTTTTCGTCGTTTTGGATTTTTTGGGGTCTTAGATGTCGGGAGTATTTATTATGTGTACTGCGAAGAGAAGTGGACCAAGAACTAATCCTTGGGGAACCCCATTTCTTATATTTTCCCTGAGCACTGCTGTTTCTTTTCGGCGAACCCAGACATAGTTTCACTACAATAACATGTGTTTTTGTTTTGGTTATGAGAGAGAGAGAGAGAGAGAGAGAGAGAGAGAGAAAGTACCATAACGAAGGAGGGGAATGGAAGAAAACCCTGAGGCAAGATGACAGGAGAAGACAACAACGAAGAATAAAGCAGCGGGAAAAGTGATAACAAGCAAAAGGGGCACAGGAAGAGAGGAACAAAAATGGTGTGCGGGAGGGAGATGATAATGAGAGGGAGATAAAGATAGCATAATGAAAGAGGAAAGATAAAAGAGAGAGACACACACAGGGTTTAAAAAAAAAAAGAAAGAACAGGGGAAAGAGACAGAGGAATAAAGAACGTAGGTAAAAGAAAGAAGGAATGAATGGCAGGTGAGAGAAGGAAGGAAGGATGGAAGGAGGGAGAGAGGGAGAAGGGGGGGATGTACAGACGTAATTCGGAGGACAATCAACCCGTGACGTCACAATTCTTTTAACCAATAATATCACTCATAAGTATTACGTCACTATTCTTTTAGTCAATGACGTCACTCATATCCGTGACGTCACTATTCTTTTAGCCAATGGTGTCACAATCGTGACGTCACCAGGTCTTATACCCAATCACGAAACGTCGAAACATAACGTGAAGCAGGGGAAAAAAATCTCTACATTTACGACGTTTCACCCACTGTGAAGCGCCTCTTAATGTGAAGTTGAAGAATTAGACACTTTTGTAACATTTGGGAAGCTTTACTGTGGACTTCCTCAGTCCAGCTTCCTCAGTCCGGTACAGAGATCAAAGGTGGAAGATGAGAGTCTGAGGTAATCAGTCCCTAAACCTGGAGTTAATGTCTTTAGTCCATCAATTATCACTTATCAGTTCAGGTCATTGTCTATCTAGGCCAATAGATTTTTTTTTTCATTATAGCAGGTAGATGAAGAAAAAAGTAGATAAGCCTTAAAATGGGCCTAAGAAGTCAAAAAATATATTTAAAACAAATGAAAAAAATGCAGATTAGGAATAAAACAGAGAAATTTTAGGAAGATGATTTCAGAATTTTTAGGAAGAATTAGTTTCTCAGATTTTTTTGGGTAGAAAAATTAAATTCAGACTTTTTTAGGAGGAAGAATTAATTTCTAAGATTTTTTTTTTAGAAGGACGAGTTAATTTCTCAGAATTTTTTTTAGAATGAATTAATTTCAGATTTTTTTAGAAGAATTAATTTTTCAGAATTTTTTAGGAGTAAGAATTAATTTCTCAAAATTTTTAAGAGGAAGAATTAATTTTTCAAAAATTTTTATGAGTGAGAATTAATTTCTCAGAATTTTTTAGGAGTAAGAATTAATTTTTCAAAATTTTTTAGGAGGAAGAATTAATTTCTCAGAATTTTTTAAAGAGGAAAAGTTAATTTCTCAGAATTTTTATGAGGGAATTAACTTTAAAGTTGAAAAGTTTTGAGGACCAAAACGAAGGTTCGAAAGAAGAAAAAAAAAGAAAAAATAGAAAAAAATTAAAGTAATTAAAATTGGAAAATAAAAATATATTTTTATTAATACATCGGCCGTCTCCCACCAAGGCAGGGTGACCCGAAAAAGAAAAACTTTCACCATCATTCACTCCATCAGTGTCTTGCCAGAATGGTGCTTTACACTACAGTTTTTAAACTGCAACATTAACACCCCTCCTTCAGAGTGCAGGCACTGTACTTCCCATCTCCAGGACTCAAGTTCGACCTGCTAGTTTCCCTGAACCTATAAATGTTACCTTTCTTACACTCCAACAGCACGTCAAGTCCTAAAAAAAGGTTTGTATCCATTCGCTCCAATCTAACACACTCACGCATGCCTGCTGGAAGTTCAAGTCCCTCACACACAAAATCTCCTTTACCCCCTCCCTCCAATCTTTCTAAGGTCGAACACTACCCCGCCTTCCCTTCACTACAGATTTATACTCTCTCGATGTCATTCTGTTTTGTTCCATTCTCTCTACATGTCCGAACCACCTCAACAACCCATCCTCAGCCCTCTGGATAACAGTTTTGGTAATCCTGCACCTCCTCCAATTTTCCAAACAACGAATTATCTGCATTATATTCACATCACACATTGCCCTCAGACATGACATCTCCACTGCCTCCAGCCTTCTCCTTGTTTCAACATTCAGCACCCATCCTTCACACTCATATAGGAGCGTTGGTATAACTATGCTCTCATACAATCCCCTCTTTGCTTCCATGGACAAAGTTCTTTGTCTCCACAGACTACTAAATGCTCCACTTGCATTTTTCCCCTCATCAATTCTATGATTCACCTCATCTTTCATAGACCCATCTGCGGACACGTCCACTCCTAAATATCTGAATACATTCACCTCCTCCATACTCTCTCCCTCCAATCTGATATCCAATCTTTCGTTACCTAAGTTTTTTTATACTTATCACCTTACTCTTTCGTATATTCACTTTTAATTTTCTTCTTTCACATACTCTACCAAACTCATCCACCAACCTTTGCAACTTCTCTTCAGAATCTCCCAAAAGCACAGTGTCATCAGCAAAGAGCAACTGTGACAACTCCCACTTTGTGTTAGATTCTTTATATTTTAACTCCACACCTCTTGCCAACACCCAAGCATTCACTTCTCTTACAACCCCATCTATAAATATATTGAACTAACATGGTCTAAGGCCTAATTTTACTGGGAAATAATCTCCCTCTCACCTACATACTCTAACCTGATCCTCACTATCCTCGTAAAAAGTCTCCGTCGATTTCAGTAACCTACTTCCTATTCCATACACCTGCAACATCTGCCACATTGCATAGTTCCTGACTATGGAACTGAACTTCTCTAGGCTGAGGGACTGACCTCAAATTCTACAACTTCAAGGGTGATGGACTGATTACATCGTCTTCACATCTCTACTGTTCCTGCCTACTTTCTGTATTCGACTGAAGAAGCCTACTGTGTAGGCGAAACGTTTCGGAATAAAGTTGCCTAACTGTTGCATATGTGTCTTACCTAACTTATAAGTTTCACTGTAAACACCTGGTCTA
>NC_091358.1:2961006-2973506 GCF_038502225.1 Cherax quadricarinatus
GGAAGACCAGGCTGAAAACTGGGAAGACCAGGCTGAAAACTGGGAAGACCAGGCTGAAAACTGGGAAGACCAGGCTGAAAACTGGGAAGACCAGGCTGAAAACTGGGAAGACCAGGCTGAAAACTGGGAAGACCAGGCTGAAAACTGGGAAGACCAGGCTGAAAACTGGGAAGACCAGGCTGAAAACTGGGAAGACCAGGCTGAAAACTGGGAAGACCAAGCTGAAAACTGGGAAGACCAAGCTGAAAACTGGGAAGACCAAGCTGAAAACTGGGAAGACCAAGCTGAAAACTGGGAAGACCAAGCTGAAAACTGGGAAGACCAAGCTGAACACTGGAAAGACCAAGCTGAACACTGGAAAGACAAAGCTGAACACTGGAAAGACAAAGCTGAACACTGGAAAGACAAAGCTGAACACTGGAAAGACAAAGCTGAACACTGGAAAGACAAAGCTGAACACTGGAAAGATTTCTGGACCATTGTCGTGAAGACACTGCAGATAGCTGGAATTCTCTCAAGACGACGAGGAAGATCCATGAGTTCTCAAGAAGGTCAAGAATATGGCGGAAATTCTTTCAGGGACGTGAAGATACGTAAGCTCACGGGAAGTCTAAGCTACAAACTGGAATGTCTGGAAAAGATGGGCTTAAATAAAGGTGATACAAATAAGGTTCAGAATATATATATCCCTTCAAGAAAGAGCTCAGAATAACTGATTCAAATTGAACAAGTTTAGATTTAGAAAGGATATAGAAAAGTACTGGTCTGAGAATAGATAATCGAAGCGTGGAACAATCTACCTAGCGTAATAATGTTGGTAGAATTACCGACAATATATTAGGTAACTGGACACAAATACACATTAGTCACTTTTGTCCATTTACCTAACAATCTGCCTAGTAGGGTGATTGAAGCTAAAACCTTGGGCAGCTTCAAATATAGGTTAGATAAATGAATGAGTGAGAGGGGTTGGATTTGAGTGTGACTTGCCCAGCATGAGTTATTCCATGGGTAGCATTGAGAATGGGTTGGGCAAATATTTTTGTTAGATGGTTTAAAAACGAATACGTGCAATATTTGGGAACCTTTACTGAGGAAACGTTTCGTCAGCCAGTGGTTTCTTGAGTCCTGTATCATTCTTCTCTGCATTGGACTGAAGAAGTCACTGGCTGGCGAAACGTTTCCTCAGATTCTGAAATGCAGCACACTCCACTTTCCTTACTCTCTGATGAAATTGAGACACATGTGCAACATCTGGGTATATTTATTGTAGATGTTTCGCCATCCAGTGGCTTTATCAATACAAATTCCAGGACATAACTATGTACTTTCTGAAACACTGTTTCCTTAAGTGTTTCTGATGACTGTGTGTATATATACGACAAGACTTGTGACTCATTCACGGTATATACACCGAGAGGATGTAACTCTCAGTATATTTAAACCTGAGAGATTAGTATTTCTTAGAATATAAACACCGTGAGGGTATATCTTTGGGTGTGTTTACAGAGAAGTGGGACATAACGAGGTTGTAACTAAGACATATATGCAACATCTGGGTATCTTTATTGTAGACGTTTCGCCATCCAGTGGCTTTATCAATACAAATTCCAGGACATAACTTGAAGACAGTAGAACTATGTATAGAAGATGAGGTAATCAGTCCCTCAACCTTGGAGTTGGTGCGAAGAGCACCGTAGTCGTGGAGATTCTGAAGCAGAAGCAAGGCGCCTGATGCTTATAAGGAGGGACTGATTACCTCATCTTCTGTATATAGTCCTACTGTCTTCAAGTTATGTCCTGGAATTTGTATTGATAAAGCCACTGGATGGCGAAACGTCTACAATAAAGATACCCAGATGTTGCACATGTGTCTTAGTTTCATCTTGTCATTACTGTATACCATTCTTGTACAACGAGGTTGTAACTGGGAGATGAGAGGACGTGAGAGATAAGAGGGAGGCTGTGAGTGTAGATTAGGAGAAAGACTGTGTGTGTGTGTGTGTGTGTGTGTACTCACCTAGTTGTACTCACCTAGTTGAGGTTGCGGGGGTCGAGTCCGAGCTCCTGGCCCCGCCTCTTCACTGATCGCTACTAGGTCACTCTCCCTGAGCCGTGAGCTTTATCATACCTCTGCTTAAAGCTATGTATGGATCCTGCCTCCACTACATCGTTTCCCAAACTATTCCACTTACTGACTACTCTGTGTGTGTGTGTGTGTGTGTGTGTGTATGTGTGTGTGTGTATGTGTGTGTGTGTGTGTGTGTGTGTGTGTGTGTGTGTGTGTGTATGTGTGTATGTATTAAGCCTTTTTATTGCATTTTTTGTTCGCCGCCACCTTGTATAACTGTGGCAGTATGATGACCCAACTAATTTAGACAATCTAAATGAACAAACACCATTTTAATAAACATATAATAAGATACATAGCAGTCAAAGAGAAACAAGTATTGAAGAAAGGTATATACACCCAATGTATACATATAATCTTAGTACGTATATACATCTACAAGAATACTTCTCTAAGAGTATATTCGCTGAAAGTTTGATTTAATTAGTATCTCAGGTTTTAAATAGAAGAAATGAAACGTTAATAACGTAGTCGATAGGTTTTAAATTTAATTAAATGTTGTACCAACTATCCATGGACAACCCTGGCTAGAGAAATGCAGTTTTTATGGCTCTAAAAAAAAAAAAAGCCGTCAGTTGCAGTGAGCTTTGAACTTGGTAAATTACCCGCAGACTACAGGAAAAAATATTACGGGACTGTCTATGTAGGCCAGTGATGTTGTGTGGATGTTGGCAACGTGCGGAATGAGCTCTCCGGATGTGGAGTCCAATACAAATGAAAATAATTTAATTTTATATCGTTCCATCAGTTAGTTCTGGGCTCCAGGGGAAAGAGGAGGGGGAATGAGGAGGGGGGGGAATGAGGAGGAGGGGGAATGAGGAGTAGGGGGAATGAGGAGGAGGGGGAATGAGGAGGAGGGGGAATGAGGAGGAGGGGGAATGAGGAGGAGGGGGAATGAGGAGGAGGGGGAATGAAGAGGAGGGGGAAGGGAATGAGTAGGTGAGAGGGAGGGGAGAAAGGGGAAGGGGAAGATTTAACATTTAAAGCAAGCTACATCCCTAACATCAGTCTGAGATGTACTCAGTCACAGTTTGTGGGGTGAGATGACATCACTTAACAAACATTGAATCGCATTCCAAAAGCTACAGTGCACTTCTACAGTTCGTGACTACTTAAATACCTTATTACTGGGGACGGAATTATCATGGTACAGTAACCGAGCATTTGTCTTGTGATCTGACTTACATATATATATATATATATATATATATATATATATATATATATATATATATATATATATATATATGTATATATATATATATATATGTGTGTGTGTGTGTGTGTGTGTGTGTGTGTGTGTGTGTGTGTGTGTGTGTCTGTCTGTCTTGTGCCGAATAGGTAAAATTTGCGATTTTGGCTTAAATAGCAACGCTCTTCTTGCCGAATAAGCCAAGTTAAAATTTGTATATGCATTGATTTCGCAAAAATCATTCTGAACCTAACGAAAAAAATATATTTAATTGTGTTTGATTGTTATTAAATTATTGTAAACTTATCTAAAATATATTTAGTTGGATTAGGCTAAATTAAATTACGCTTGTTATAATAAGGTTAGGTAAGTTTTCTAAGGTTCTTTTGGTACAAAATTATTAATTTTTACATTAACATATATGAAAAAATGTATCTTTGAAAGTATAAAAGAAAATTTTAGAAAGAACTTAATTTTAAACGAGTTCTTGCTAATTGACCAGTTTTACCTATTCCACACGACATATATATATATATAATCAATAACACTGCAACTAGCCGAGGACTCGAACCCATGTTGTTTTGGCCCGCCTCATGGTGAGCGAAAATCACATGATGCTCTAACCCACAGGACCACCAAATCCCACAAGAATCACGCACCCAGCAGAGCTAGGTGTTGTACCGTGATCCGAGGGCATATGATGACGTGGGTGCCTCAGAGCTAATTTCATTTTACTCCTTGATTGGTGTACTAGCCTCCACAAGCAGTACATATACTATTGTAACCACGAACGAGTGGTATTTAATCAATAACAACACTCCGACTAGCCGAGGACTCGAACCCATGTCCTCGGATCACGGTAATACACCTAGCTCTGCTGGGTGCTTGATTCTTATAGGATCTGTTGGCCCTGTGGGTTAGAACATGTGATTTTCGCTCACCATGAGGTGGGCCAAAGCGACATGGGATCAAATCCTCAACTAGTCGCAGTGTTATTGATTAAATACCACTCGGTCGTGGCTACAATAATATAAATATGTATATACATTTGTTTATTTAGCTACACTTGAGCTGGCTCGCCACACTGCGCAACTTGAATTAGTTCAGTAATACCTCAAAGGTTAATGAATAGCAAGCAGGGTAAAAATACAGGCTTTAATGCCTTTTTTGTTGAGACTGCAATTATCCCCAAGTGGCCTAGCTAATGACAGAGCTGGAGTGGTAGTTAGGCCTTCACATACATATATACGGCATCCCTGAGCTATAGTAGGCAGTGTGTGTGTCTCTTGAAATATCTTATTTAATTCTGAACAGTAAAAATCAGAGATATTGTAAGGAAATAAGTCACTTAGTATAACTTTTTTGGGTTATCGTAGGTAATCCACAATTTATATAATTGTATTTATGTGTATCTGTACTTAAAACTTGCTTAACATTTAGATATTTTATGTAGAATTTCGTAGTTTGAAAGGTAATCTCCTATACGAGTGTCATTAAGACCCTATCACCAGTCAAAAATACCATGATCCCTTAAATAGGGATTAAAACAAGATCTAAATGAATATATGCTGACATACGTTCCTCTTTTTTTTTCTTATATGCACTTATCTCAGTGTATATGCATCTAGACAGATATGCTTTTCACATAACTGAGTTATGTGAAAAGCATATCTGTCTCGATATTCGGAGATATACTAGGAATGAGGTAAACTGAGTTGATTACATTAAAGAGGATCGGATCCTTTGTTGAATGTAAATTGTATAGATTTATTTTACATAGAAGAATATACAGGCTACGAATTCCATAATATCTCAGCTTATTTACAGGCTAAGAGTTGCAATAATGTCTATATATATATATATATATATATATATATATATATATATATATATATATATATATATATATATATATATATATATATATATATATATATATATATATATATCCACAAAATTTAATTGCCTGAGAGTTGTGGGTGACAGCCAATAGTTAATTTGTTTAAATAAACGAAGTGTTCAAGTGATTTCTACTCTTTGATATCCACTGCAATCGTTTTCGTTTTTCTGTGTGATGAATTTATATTAATGAATAATTTGAGTAATTCCGTTGGAATAAAGCTTTATTTTGTTAATTTCCCGGATCTGTACTGAAGCAGAATTTGTTCGCAGTGTTAGTGTATAATATATATATATATATATATATATATATATATATATATATATATATATATATATATATATATATATATATATATATATATATATATATATATATATATATTAGTATATTAGTGAACTTCCAGTATGAGATACGAAGTGTTATCTCGGTCTTATAAGCTTTCAGTTATTCTATTAATTTTACAGTTCCTTGATAATGTGATAAATCATGAAAGCGATTGGAAATTCACTATTTTTCACAGTGGTTGTTTTGCATATTATGGTATTACCTATTTACTGTTATATTATTGTATAAACACACACACACACACACACATACAAAGGCGGGGCCAGGAGCCGAGTCTCGACCCCTGTAACCACAATTAGGCGAGTACAGGGTACAAAGACGCATGAAGGAACGAGAGGCAAAGACAGAGACGTACAGGAGAACCCAGACTCAGGAAGAGCATTTTCATGTAATCAACTGACTTTATCTCGTTGGCATCATTATGTTGTACGAATGTGTTCCATACTCAAGTCATCCTGGGTATATATGATCTCAGATGGAGTGATGTTCTGGAAAAGGGTACAGCCAGAGTGAAGTTGCTGTACCCTTCTCCAGAACATCACTCCATCTGAGATCATATATACCCAGGATGACTCGAGTATGGAACACATTCGTACAGCATGATGATGTGCAAGAATGGTATATAATACCGACAAGATGAAATTAAGACACATGTGCAACATCTGGGTATCTTTATTGTAGACGTTTCGCCAACCAGTGGCTTTATCAATACAAATTCTAGGACATAACTTGAAGACAGTAGGACTATATACAGAAGATGAGGTAATCAGTCCCTCAACCTAGGAGTAGGTGCGAAGAGCACCGCAGTCGTGGAGATTCTGAAGCAGAAGCAAGGAGCCTGGCGTTTATATAGTAACGTCAGGTGTAGCAGACATGTGTCTTAATTTCATCTTGTCGGTATTATATACCATTCTTACACAACTTGTCAGACACTGCAACATCATGGAATCTTGATTCTGAGGACATGTACATAACCTTCTCGGCTACGACAACTACCTCTACAACTAACCCATCTCTTTGGGAAGGACCTACTTCCACTGGGGAATCCCGCCTACCAGTGACTATGCCCTCGTCTGCTACACCTGACGTTACTATATAAACGCCAGGCTCCTTGCTTCTGCTTCAGAATCTCCACGACTGCGGTGCTCTTCGCACCTACTCCTAGGTTGAGGGACTGATTACCTCAACTTCTGTATATAGTCCTACTGTCTTCAAGTTATGTCCTAGAATTTGTATTGATAAGGCCACTGGTTGGCGAAACGTCTACAATAAAGATACCCAGATGTTGCACATGTGTCTTAATTTCATCAGCATAATGATGTCAACGAGATAAAGTCAGTTGATCACATGAAAATGCTGGCCCACAGATGGCTCCAACTTCATCCTGTTCCCTACTTGTATGTCTCATAACAATAAAAATGCTTTCAAATGAGCTGATGTAGGTAACAGCTCTTAGCTTGCCAATAAAGTCAGGAATCCTTAACCTGTCAATAGCTTGTCAATAAAGCTAGGGATCCTTAACCTGTCAATAGCTTATCAATAAAGCTAGGGATCCTTAACCTTGTCAAACCCTGTGTAAAAAAAAAAAAAAAAAACGACCTCCCTCAGAACCACACACAGAAGGACCTCAACCACGACGACCCCAATACAACCAAACATTCTAACTCAAAACCCACACACTGTTCCTTCTGCCCCCACCCCTTCATCATAAACTCCCCACCCACAGCAGCTCCCCACAGTTTCCCGCCAGGTCTTCTGCTCTCCCATTCCCAACGTTCTCCCCAGACCACAGTTTTAGAAAAGAAGTTGAAAGGTTTGTATACGAATGCGGATGGAATAACAAATGCGAGGAGTAAAAGAATCAAGACGTCCCCAGACATCATAGCAGTCACAGAAACGAAATTCACAGGGATGTCAGGTCCTGAGGAAAGATAGAAGGAGCAGAGGGGGAGGAGGAGTTTCACTACTCATAAAACAGATGAGGATTTGAGGAAATGGAAGGAATGAACGAAGTGGTGAAAGGGACTACATAGTAGGTACAATTCAGTCTGGGGGACATAAGGTAGTCATTGCAGTGATGTATAACCCGCCACAGAACTGCAGGAGGCCAAGAGAAGAATATGAAGAGAGCAACAGAGCAATGGTGGACACACTAGCTGAAGTGGCCAGAACAGCTCACACGCGTACAGCAAAGTTACTAGTTATAGGGACACTACCAGAGAGAGAGAGGGGAGGATAAACCAGCAAGATTGGACCTCGTGTTCACCCTCAGTAGCTCGGACATTGAGGACATCACTTACGAAAGGCTCCTTGGAGCTAGTGATCACGTGGTTCTGAGTTTTGATTATATAGTAGAGTTACAAGTGGAGAGGGAACAGGAGTAGGATAGGAAAAGCTAAACTATAAAAGGGATGACTACGCAGGTATGAGGAACTTCCTGCAGGAGGGCTAGTGGGAAAGAGAATTGGTAGGAAAGTCATTAAACGAAATGGACTACATAACAACATGCAAGGAAGCAGAGAAAAAGTTTGTTCCTCAGGGCAACAGAAATAATGGGAAGACCTGAACAAGTCCTTGGTTTACCCAATGGTGTAAGGAAACAAAAAACTAAGTGTGCTAGAGAATGGAAAAAGTACAGAAGACAAAGGACCCAGGGAAATAGAGAGGTTATCCGACAAGCCAGAAACCAGTATGCACGGATAAGGAGGGAGGCCCAGCGAGAGTACGAACACAACATTACATCAAAAGTCAAGTCTGACCCGAAGCTGCTGTATAGGCACAACAGGAGGAAGACAACGGTGAAGGACCAGGTAATCAGGCTGAGGAAAGAAGGTGAGGAGCTCACAAGAAACGACCAAGAAGTATATGAGGAAATCAACATGAGATTTAAGGAAGTATTTACGGTGGAAATAGGACTCCGGGTAATCAGAACTTGGGGATGGGGGGGGGGTTACACCGAGGGATATACCAGAGGAGGCAGCAAAAGCAGTAGAGATGTAATTAGTCTATAACCCTTGACGACGTAGTTTTGAGGTGGTCAGTCCCTCATCCTGGAGAAGAGTTTTGCTCTATAGTCTGAAACAATGTGAACCTGAAGCAACAGTCTGGAGACTTGTATACTGTCAGAGGTGAGGCGCAGTCCACTAGTAGAAGTAACGTAAACATTGAGAAGGCAGGTCCCTCTCGATAAACAGATACCTAGACGTCCTAAGGAGGACCTAAGGACTCGAATGGAAATAAGCTAGACTTCTTGGCTTTCCTGGTTGATCCTGGATTACTAACCCTCTGTGGTTAATTATTCTAATACATTATGCTTGTCTTATCTACATGCATTTATTTGAAGGCTTGTTTAAAATTAGCTGGTTTTGTGTAGTTCTCTGACTACCTCATCAAGAGTCATCCTCTGATGGTATTTTTTTTTTCCACTTTTCCGAGGCTTTGAGTCCCAAAATTTGTAGAGGTGGACCACCTATAATAAATATATATATGTCGTGCCGAATATGTAAAACTGGTCAATTAGCAAGAACTCATTTAAAATTAAGTCCTTTCTAAAATTTTCTCTTGTACGTTTAAAGATAATTTTTTTTCATTAATGTTAATGTAAAAAGTTTTAATTTTGCACCAAAAGAATATTAGAAAACTTGCCTAACCTTATTATAACGAACAATTTATTTTAGCCTAACCCAACTAAATATATTTCAAATTTGTTTGCAGTAATTTAATACTAAACAAACACAGTGAAATATATTTTTTTTCGTTAGGTTCAGAATGATTTTGGCGAAATTATTGCATACACAAATTTTTATTTGTCCTATATGGCAAGATGAGCGTTGCTATTTAAGCCAAAATCGCAAATATTATCTATTCGGCACGACACACACACACACATATATATATATATATATATATATATATATATATATATATATATATATATATATATATAATGCGTTTCGCTCTGTGTAGATATTTACCAAGTCATAACATTATTATCTACACAGAGCGAAACGTTGTGCTTTTCTTTCACTGCTGC
Source organism: Cherax quadricarinatus (assembly GCF_038502225.1). NCBI lineage: Eukaryota > Metazoa > Arthropoda > Malacostraca > Decapoda > Parastacidae > Cherax > Cherax quadricarinatus. Next base: position 2,970,611 of record NC_091358.1, read on the forward strand.
AGAGGGCATCTGAAATCAATTTAAAATGGCATAAACTGACAGAAACATTAGTGAATTTTAAATGGATGCCATCTCATGTAAACTTTTCTCTACATTTGTGTACTCGACTGAAGAAGCCTACTGTGTAGGCGAAACGTTTCGAAATAAAGATACCTAACTGTTGCATGTGTGTCTTACCTAACAGGAATGTCATCTAAGAACACGTAGATTCCACAATATTACACAGGTTACAATGACACAGTTCTAGATGTTGAGAAGAAAGAAGGAATCATGTTAGAAATGGGTGAACTAGAATATTAGAAGAGGGTAAAGGCAAAGGGAAGTACAGAGGAAAATACAGTGGTACCTCGGTATACGACGAACTCCCAACACAAACAGTTGTGTAAGTGTATTATTGTGTTTTTATAAGTGTATTACTGTGTTTTTGTAAGTGTATTTTTGGGGGCCTAAAGCGGATTAATCTACTTCACATTATTCCTTATGGGAACAAATTCGTTCGGTACTCGAACAGATCGGCATGCGAACAGCCTTCTGGAACGAATTAAGGTCGTATACCGAGGTACCACTGTAACTAGAGACAGTCGAAGAAATTAAAGTGTTCGGTCCTGCAAAAAGTTAATAAATAAGACACTTATCGCCATAATAAAAATACCCAAGTGTTGCGAAAGCGTTTTATTCAAGTAATTGACGGTTTACTAAACCATTTATGCAAAAACAGTTGTTTTATTCAACTAATTGACGGTTTACTAAACCATTTATGCAAAAACAGTTGTTTTATTCAACTAATTGACGGTTTACTAAACCATTTATGCAAAAACAGTTGTTTTATTCAACTAATTGACGTGTAATAAAGTTGGTAGAATTACCGACAATATGTAAAGTAAAAGGACACAAGTGCAACTAATGTGACATTTATTGTAGCAACGTTTCGCTCTCCACTCAACAGTGGGAGACGCTCACCAAAGACTTTCTATACAAAAGCAGACAAATACTCAAACGCACTAGAGAAGGGAAGAAACTTCTGTACTTGTTACCAAGCAACCCTAAACAAGCACACATGTATGGTTTACCCAAGACCCATAAACACAATATTCCTCTCAGACCAATCACGTCAGGAATAGGCAGTGCTCCACACAAACTAGCCGGAGTTCTTGCCAAACATCTTTCCTGCCTTCTGGGGACCATCAGCCCCGCTCATCTTAAACACTCAGGCGACCTTCTCAACCGCATCCGTAACCTCTCCATCCGTAACAAGAAACTAAGCAGTTTGGATGTGACTTCCCTCTTCACAAAAGTACCTACCAAAAAAGCCATCGAGGTTCTACGACGTAAAGTCAACCAGGACCTTAATCTTCCTTTACCTCCCGGAGATTTTGTTGACTTGATTGAACTCTGTGTTAACTTCAACTGTTTTTCCTTCAATAACAAGCTCTACAAACAAACCCACGGCATGGGAATGGGGTCCCCAATAAGTGCCGTCCTAGCCAACTTATACATGGAACACCTAGAGTCTGAACACTTCGCCAACATCATCCCTTCAAGCGTCACTTGGTTACGTTACGTGGACGATGTCCTCGTAATAACTCCAAAACGTTTTGATGTACGGGATCTTCAGGCAAGGCTCAACGCAGTTGAACCAGCGATTCAGTTTACACTAGAAGAAGAGTCCAATGACAAGCTACCTTTCCTCGACGTCCTCATTCACAAAGTAGACAACAACCTAAGATTTCAAGTTTATCGGAAACCCACCAATAAAAATGATCTCACACACTTCTATTCCAGTCAAGATACCAAGACCAAAAGAGGCATCATCATCGGGTTTTTCCTAAGAGCATACCGAATTTGTAGTCCTGAGTTTCTTGACGAGGAATGTACTTACATTCACCAAACATTCACTGAGTTACAATTTCCTTCTTTTTTCATCAAAGACTGCAAGAAAAGAGCTCTTCAGATCATCAATTCTCCACGCATCAACACCGCTCCCAACAAAGTTATAATTCTTCCCAACAGCCAGGTTGCACTAAACGTCTCAAAAGTACTTTCACAAGCTAACACCAGAGTCGCCATCGCTTCTACCACTTCAATAAAGGATCTAACCAGGACAAAACCCAAGCACCACGAACCAGTCAATGCAGGAGTTTACACTATACCCTGTGGAGGCTGTGACAAGATCTACGTAGGTGAAACAGCAAGAAACCTCGACACCCGCCTCAATGAACACATATACGCATGTAGGAACGACAACTTAAACAACGCCTGTGTACAACACCGAAATTCCACCAATCATCTTATGAAATTCAGAGACGCCCAATTAGTGATAAAAGAAACTAATTTCCGCACACGCAAGTGCCTTGAATCAGCACTGATCGCTGTTTCGAATACAATTAAACAAAACAACGGCAGCTTCACCATCTCCGAAGTCTTAGCAAGAATCCTCCTGAAAACAGTAAACCCTGCCATCACATAGTCTCTCCTGTTATACTACACAAAGCACAGAGAGTGAACACTGAAACAACCTGCCTCATTCCAGTTTATATTTGTCCAACCTATTTTTATGTTACCCAAGTAATAGCTTTTATATCCTTTTACTCATGTACGAATTAATTGCTTTTGTCACTACCACTACTACTACTACTACTACCACTAGTGAACATCGAAATGGTACCTCACTAGTATTCACCTCACTCTGAGCCTTTATATACCCTCTGTGTCCATGTATTGTTTGTAATGGCTTGATAAAGCTCCTGGAGAGCGAAACGTTGCTACAATAAATGTCACATTAGTTGCACTTGTGTCCTTTTACTTTACAACTAATTGACGGTTTAGTAAACCATTTACGCAAAAACAGTTGTTCTCTCCACCGTGTTAGCCACTCTAGAGCACATTTCGGAAATAA
>NC_091358.1:2978506-3008506 GCF_038502225.1 Cherax quadricarinatus
ACATCAATGACTTACTACTATATAGAAAGCCCCTTGTTATGCAGAGTATTTCAGGTAAATTAGGTCAATTTTGTCCCAGGATGCGACCCGCACCAGTCCACTAACACCCAGGTACCTATTTTACTGATGGGTGAACATAGGACAGCAGGTATCGTAAAGAAATACACCCTAATGTTTTCCAGATGTACCGGGGATCGACCCCCGGACAACAGTGTGAGAGATTAGTGCGTTAGCGATGAAGCTAAGGGATACTAACACTGTAGCAAAGGTCTCAGAACATCATAAATCATTAACCAAATTGTAACTGTATATAATACACAAATAACCCGTACATACAAGAAGGAATCTTTTGACTACGTTTCGGTCTGACTTTGACTGTTAACTAGTCACACACTAACCTACGAAGATAAGGGAACCAGTATACATACGAGAAACTATACCATTCTAGTGAACTAACCTAATTTTAACAATTGCTCGGTAGTTTTAAGTTAATTTTAAGGATGCTGGAAATACTCTGTATAAAAGGGGCTTTCTGAGGCTTAGTTGGTTCACATCAATCAATTTATTGTCAATTTTATAATGTACTATATACAAATAAAATTGTCTTGTCCCCTGTCTTGTTTCGCTTTGTTTTTAGCTTAGATGTAAACAGATACAACTTCTTGGAAGATTTTCTTGCTGAGAGGATGTCTAATACTTCCCAGAGATGTGGTTTCCAGGTTCACTCCTCAACTTACAGCATCCAGATACTCTTTCTCGCCTGCTGTTTACATCTTCCTTAGAGAAAGAGCTGATGATCTGTGATACGCACAGGAGGAGGCACCATTACGTGTTGTGAAGGTAATTGTCTTTAACGTTCGACAGAACCTCAATAAAAATTACATTGGAAATCACAAGGACCCCAATGGATACAAGTCGTTTTTTCTGATTTTTTGGGGAGGTTATCCTAAGTAATTTACATAAATGTTACTTTGTGATAATTTCTAACTATTTATGTGTACCTGTACTAATGGAAATAAGTAAAGGATCCCAATGGAAATAAGTCTCTGAATTTTTGGGGTTATCCTAGGTTCTCTATACACATGCTCCTATGTATGATAATCTATGTAACTGTATTTGTGTGTACCTGAATAGTTAATGGAGTTTCAGAGGTTTCGGTACAGCAGTGCTGGAGTTACTATTACTCTGGAATTACCATCTCAGGATAGCTTATCCTATACACAGAAAAAATAGAATTTATACAGAGATCTCCACCATCACAAAGCAGGGCAACATGATAAAATAGGAGACTAAGAGAAAATTTTGACTACGTGATACATCTCAGAATATATATATATATATATATATATATATATATATATATATATATATATATATATATATATATATATATATATATATATATATATATACATATATATAATACGTACACCGTGTAGATTCGATATTGCAACAGCCTCTCGGCATTTTAAAACTACATTATATGCCTATGAATGTACACGAACACTTGCCTGGCGACAACCATCATAAACATCAGCAAACACTCTACACTTAACCTAACCATACCACGGGTGGGGTTAGAACCCGCGATCAGAGAGTCATAAAACTCCAGACCGTCGCGTTAGCCACTCTCTGATCGCGGATTCTAACCCCACCCGTGGTATGGTTTGTTAGCAATCGTGTCATTACGATTTCCTGAGTTACACTTAACCTATGCTGAGCAACGGCCCTTTAAATGTGTAGACTAACCTAAGTTTAAGTTAGACAGTGCTACACTGTCTACATTAATCTGAAACAAGCATCTCTAGGAAGCTGGGAGAGAGAGGAGGGAGGTAGGTAGGAAGATAGAGGGAAAGCGGGGAGAGAGAGAGGGGGTAGAGAAGAGGGAGAAAAAGGGATTGGGTGGAAGTAGAAAGTGGGTAGGAGAAGTGGGCATCAAGGGACCTATTCGTGCTGAATAGGTCAAATTTGCGATTTTGGCTTAAATAGCAGCGCTCTTCTTACCGAATAAGGCAGCGAAAATTTGTGTATGCAATAATTTCGCAAAAATCATTCTGAACCTAACTAAAAAAAATATTTCATTGTGTTTATTATTCAATTATTATAAACTTATCTAAAAATATATATAGTTGGATTAGGCTAAATTAAATCGCGCTTGTTACAGTAAGGTCAGGTAAGTTTCCTATGGATCTTTTGGTACAAAATTATTAATATTTACATTAAAATAAAATGAAAACAAAAAAAAATATATCTTTAAACGTATAAGAGGAATTTTTAGAAAGGACATATATATATATATATATATATTTCTGTCTTATCTCCTTCATATTTCTCAGCTAAGCTGATTCCAAGTCCTTTTAATATTTTTCAAACCGATTCCAGTACCTCTTACTAAACATTCTCCATTATTTCTATTACATTCCTTTTATCACTAATCTATTCAACTCCTTTTTCATCTATCTTTCGGAATTCTTTGTACATATTATTTACGTTCGTCAGTTGGAATATTATGTCTCATTTAGTTTCTGTAATATTTCTGTTCATGCGTTTATTTCTCATTTTCGAAGTTATATTTCACATCAAATCTTGTTCCCAGTGAAACATAATCACTCGATTGCATTTAGATATCTTTTGAAGCAGAATTAGTACTAGTAGATACTAGTAAATGCTAGATCTAGGATTGCTAGTGTGCTGCTTATAATAATTCTATTAAGCATTTATTTACAGTTCCAGCCTAAGAGGGTGTTGATGGGGTTATATCTGAACATGGGGTTTATAATGGGAAGGAGGTTATATCTGAACATGGGGTTTATAATGGGAAGGAGGTTTTATCTGAACATGGGGTTTATAATGATAAGGAGGTTATATCTGAACATGGGGTTTATAATGGGAAGGAGGTTGTATCTGTACATGGGGTTTATAATGGGAAGTGGGTTATATCTGTACATGGGGTTTATAATGGGAAGGTGGTTATATCTGAACATGGGGTTTATAATGCGATGGAGGTTATATCTGTACATGGGGTTTATAATGGGAAGGAGGTTATATCTGCACATGGGGTTTATAATGGAAGAAGGTTATATCTGTACATGGGGTTTATAATGGGAAGGTGGTTATATCTGAACATGGGGTTTATAATGCGATGGAGGTTATATCTGTACATGGGGTTTATAATGGGAAGGTGGTTATATCTGAACATGGGGTTTATAATGGGAAGGAGGTTATATCTGAACATGGGGTTTATAATGGGAAGGAGGTTATATCTGAACATGGGGTTTATAATGGGAAGGAGGTTATATCTGAACATGGGGTTTATAATGGGAAGTGGGTTATATCTGTACATGGGGGTTTATAATGGGAAGGAGGTTATATCTGAACATGGGGTTTATAATGGGAAGGAGGTTATATCTGAACATGGGGTTTATAATGGGAAGGAGGTTATATCTGAACATGGGGTTTATAATGGGAAGGAGGTTATATCTGAACATGGGGTTTATAATGGGAAGGAGGTTATATCTGTACATGGGGTTTATAATGGGAAGGTGGTTATATCTGTACATGGGGTTTATAATGGGAAGGTGGTTATATCTGTACATGGGGTTTATAATGGGAAGGAGGTTATATCTGAACATGGGGTTTATAATGGGAAGGGGGTTATATCTGAACATGGGGTTTATAATGGGAAGGGGGTTATATCTGAACATGGGGTTTATAATGGGAAGGAGGTTATATCTGAACATGGGGTTTATAATGGGAAGGAGGTTATATCTGAACATGGGGTTTATAATGGGAAGGGGGTTATATCTGAACATGGGGTTTATAATGGGAAGGAGGTTATATCTGTACTTGGGGTTTATAATGGGAAGGAGGTTATATCTGAACATGGGGTTTATAATGGGAAGGAGGTTATATCTGAACATGGGGTTTATAATGGGAAGGAGGTTATATCTGAACATGGGGTTTATAATGGGAAGTGGGTTATATCTGTACATGGGGTTTATAATGGGAAGTGGGTTATATCTGTACATGGGGTTTATAATGGGAAGTAGGTTATATCTGAACATGGGGTTTATAATGGGAAGGAGGTTATATCTGAACATGGGGTTTATAATGGAAGAAGGTTATATCTGTACATGGGGTTTATAATGGGAAGTGGATTATATCTGTACATGGGGTTTATAATGCGATGGAGGTTATATCTGTACATGGGGTGTATAATGGGAAGGAGGTTATATCTGCACATGGGGTTTATAATGGGAAGGAGGTTATATCTGAACATGGGGTTTATAATGGGAAGGGGGTTATATCTGAACATGGGGTTTATAATGGGAAGGGGGTTATATCTGAACATGGGGTTTATAATGGGAAGGAGGTTATATCTGAACATGGGGTTTATAATGGGAAGGAGGTTATATCTGAACATGGGGTTTATAATGGGAAGGGGGTTATATCTGAACATGGGGTTTATAATGGGAAGGAGGTTATATCTGTACTTGGGGTTTATAATGGGAAGGTGGTTATATCTGTACATGGGGTTTATAATGGGAAGGTGGTTATATCTGTACATGGGGTTTATAATGGGAAGGAGGTTATATCTGAACATGGGGTTTATAATGGGAAGGGGGTTATATCTGAACATGGGGTTTATAATGGGAAGGTGGTTATATCTGAACATGGGGTTTATAATGGGAAGTGGGTTATATCTGAACATGGGGTTTATAATGGGAAGGAGGTTATATCTGTACATGGGGTTTATAATGGGAAGGAGGTTATATCTGAACATGGGGTTTATAATGGGAAGGAGGTTATATCTGTACATGGGGTTTATAATGGGAAGGTGGTTATATCTGTACATGGGGTTTATAATGGGAAGGTGGTTATATCTGTACATGGGGTTTATAATGGGAAGGAGGTTATATCTGAACATGGGGTTTATAATGGGAAGGAGGTTATATCTGAACATGGGGTTTATAATGGGAAGGGGGTTATATCTGAACATGGGGTTTATAATGGTAAGGAGGTTATATCTGAACATGGGGTTTATAAAGGGAAGGAGGTTATATCTGAACATTTGGTTTATAATGGGAAGGAGGTTATATCTGAACATGGGGTTTATAATGGGAAGGAGGTTATATCTGCACATGGGGTTTATAATGGAAGAAGGTTATATCTGTACATGGGGTTTATAATGGGAAGTGGGTTATATCTGTACATGGGGTTTATAATGGGAAGTGGGTTATATCTGTACATGGGGTTTATAATGGGAAGTAGGTTATATCTGAACATGGGGTTTATAATGGGAAGGAGGTTATATCTGAACATGGGGTTTATAATGGAAGAAGGTTATATCTGTACATGGGGTTTATAATGGGAAGTGGATTATATCTGTACATGGGGTTTATAATGCGATGGAGGTTATATCTGTACATGGGGTTTATAATGGGAAGGAGGTTATATCTGCACATGGGGTTTATAATGGAAGAAGGTTATATCTGTACATGGGGTTTATAATGGGAAGTGGATTATATCTGTACATGGGGTTTATAATGGGAAGGGGGTTATATCTGAACATGGGGTTTATAATGGGAAGGGGGTTATATCTGTACATGGAGTTTATAATGGGAAGGTGGTTATATCTGAACATGGGGTTTATAATAGGGAGTTATATCTGTACATGGGGTTTATAATAGGAAGGTGGTTATATCTGAACATGGGGTTTATAATAGGAAGGTGGTTATATCTGAACACTGGGTTTATAATAGGAAGGGGGTTATATCTGTACATGGGGTTTATACTTCGTAGTTATATCTGAGCATGGGGTTTACAGCTGGGGTATATCTGGACATAAGGCAGCTATATCTGAGGTATATCTATAGGGGTTATTCTAGAGAGATATATTTGAACATGGGGTTACAGTAGGAGAGTATAAATGAGTATGGTGCTCGCGATGGGTAGGTTAATCTGGACACGGGGTTTACGATGGGGTGGGGGTATATCTGGACATGGGGCCATGAAGAAGGGGGTAAAGATGGGGTGTTAGGTAATGGAGTTCCACAAATTAGTGGGAGGGGAGGTGTGTGGCAGCACCGGGTCATGTCGACGGAAGAGAGAATGGGAGAGAGAGAGAGAGAGAGAGAGAGAGAGAGAGAGAGAGAGAGAGAGAGAGAGAGAGAGAGAGAGAGAGAGAGAGAGAGAGAGAGAGAGAAAGAGAGCATGCGTGGTGATGTCACATGAGAGGGAGGGGAGAAGAGGATTGCGCCTGTGGAAGGGAAAGTGGGGGAGAGGGGTGAAGTATATAGATGGGAGACGGGAGGGGGGAGAGAGAAGAGAGAAAACAAAATATCAAGAAATAAAAGAAAGCAAATGAAAGTATGGAAAACTGGGGAAAAAAATATGCAATTGGAAAAGTAATTAAAATGATGCTTAGGTACAGAAGAACTGAAAGAGAATTAACATATGAAGGAATAAAGATGGAAAAATATAAAATGGGAAAAAATAAGAATGTATCAGAATAATGGGACAGAAGAAGAATGGGGCAGAATAAGAATGGGGCAGAATAAGAATGGGGCAGAATAAGAATGGGGCAGAATAAGAATGGGGCAGAATAAGAATGGGGCAGAATAAGAATGGGGCAGAATAAGAATGGGACAGAATAAGAATGGGGCTGAGCAGAATAAGAATGGGACAGAATAAGAATGGGACAGAATAAGAATGGGACAGAATAAGAATGGGGCTGAGCAGAATAAGAATGGGACAGAATAAGAATGGGGCAGAATAAGAATGGGGCAGAATAAGAATGGGGCAGAATAAGAATGGGGCAGAATAAGAATGGGGCAGAATAAGAATGGGGCAGAATAAGAATGGGGCAGAAGAAGAATGGGGCAGAATAAGAATGGGGCAGAATAAGAATGGGGCAGAATAAGAATGGGGCAGAATAAGAATGGGGCAGAATAAGAGTGGGGCAGAATAAGAGTGGGGCAGAATAAGAATGGGGCAGAATAAGAATGGGGCAGAATAAGAATGGGGCAGAATAAGAATGGGGCAGAATAAGAATGGGGCAGAATAAGAATGGGGCAGAATAAGAATGGGGCAGAATAAGAATGGGACAGAATAAGAATGGGGCAGAATAAGAATGGGGCAGAATAAGAATGGGGCAGAATAAGAATGGGGCAGAATAAGAATGGGGCAGAATAAGAATGGGGCAGAATAAGAATGGGGCAGAATAAGAATGGGGCAGAATAAGAATGGGCAGAATAAGAATGGGACAGAATAAGAATGGGGCAGAATAAGAATGGGGCAGAATAAGAATGGGGCAGAATAAGAATGGGGCAGAATAAGAATGGGGCAGAATAAGAATGGGGCAGAATAAGAATGGGGCAGAATAAGAATGGGGCAGAATAAGAATGGGACAGAATAAGAATGGGGCAGAATAAGAGTGGGGCAGAATAAGAATGGGGCAGAATAAGAATGGGGCAGAATAAGAATGGGGCAGAATAAGAATGGGGCAGAATAAGAATGTGACAGAATAAGAATGGGGCAGAATAAGAATGGGGCAGAATAAGAATGGGGCAGAATAAGAATGGGACAGAATAAGAATCAGAAAGTATAAAGAGGAAAGTAATAAAGTATAATACGAAAATAATTAGAAAGTATAAGAAAGTAAGGCAGCCGGGATTGATGGGATAAAGATAGAAATGTTAAAAGCAGGTGGGGATATAGTTTTGGAGTGGTTGGTGCAATTATTTAATAAATGTATGGAAAAGGGTAAGGTACCTAGGGATTGGCAGAGAGCATGCATAGTTCCTTTGTATAAAGGCAAAGGGGATAAAAGAGAGTGCAAAAATTATAGGGGGATAAGTCTGTTGAGTATACCTGGTAAAGTGTATGGTAGAGTTATTATTGAAAGAATTAAGAGTAAGACGGAGAATAGGATAGCAGATGAACAAGGAGGCTTTAGGAAAGGTAGGGGGTGTGTGGACCAGGTGTTTACAGTGAAACATATAAGTGAATAGTATTTAGATAAGGCTGAAGAGGTCTTTGTGGCATTTATGGATTTGGAAAAGGCGTATGACAGGGTGGATAGGGGGGCAATGTGGCAGATGTTGCAAGTGTATGGTGTAGGAGGTAGGTTACTGAAAGCAGTGAAGAGTTTTTACGAGGATAGTGAGGCTCAAGTTAGAGTATGTAGGAAAGAGGGAAATTTTTTCCCAGTAAAAGTAGGCCTTAGACAAGGATGTGTGATGTCACCGTGGTTGTTTAATATATTTATAGATGGGGTTGTAAGAGAAGTAAATGCGAGGGTCTTGGCAAGAGGCGTGGAGTTAAAAGATAAAGAATCACACACAAAGTGGGAGTTGTCACAGCTGCTCTTTGCTGATGACACTGTGCTCTTGGGAGATTCTGAAGAGAAGTTGCAGAGATTGGTGGATGAATTTGGTAGGGTGTGCAAAAGAAGAAAATTAAAGGTGAATACAGGAAAGAGTAAGGTTATGAGGATAACAAAAAGATTAGGTGATGAAAGATTGAATATCAGATTGGAGGGAGAGAGTATGGAGGAGGTGAATGTATTCAGATATTTGGGAGTGGACGTGTCAGCGGATGGGTCTATGAAAGATGAGGTGAATCATAGAATTGATGAGGGGAAAAGAGTGAGTGGTGCACTTAGGAGTCTGTGGAGACAAAGAACTTTGTCCTTGGAGGCAAAGAGGGGAATGTATGAGAGTATAGTTTTACCAACACTCTTATATGGGTGTGAGGCATGGGTGATGAATGTTGCAGCGAGGAGAAGGCTGGAGGCAGTGGAGATGTCATGTCTGAGGGCAATGTGTGGTGTGAATATAATGCAGAGAATTCGTAGTTTGGAAGTTAGGAGGAGGTGCGGGATTACCAAAACTGTTGTCCAGAGGGCTGAGGAAGGGTTGTTGAGGTGGTTCGGACATGTAGAGAGAATGGAGCGAAACAGAATGACTTCAAGAGTGTATCAGTCTGTAGTGGAAGGAAGGCGGGGTAGGGGTCGGCCTAGGAAAGGTTGGAGAGAGGGGGTAAAGGAGGTTTTGTGTGCGAGGGGCTTGGACTTCCAGCAGGCATGCGTGAGCGTGTTTGATAGGAGTGAATGGAGACAAATGGTTTTTAATACTTGACGTGCTGTTGGAGTGTGAGCAAAGTAACATTTATGAAGGGGTTCAGGGAAACCGGCAGGCCGGACTTGAGTCCTGGAGATGGGAAGTACAGTGCCTGCACTCTGAAGGAGGGGTGTTAATGTTGCAGTTTAAAAACTGTAGTGTAAAGCACCCTTCTGGCAAGACAGTGATGGAGTGAATGATGGTGAAAGTTTTTCTTTTTCGGGCCACCCTGCCTTGGTGGGAATCGGCCAGTGTGATAATAAAACCAAAATAAAGAATATGAAAGTAATAGAAATTATAAGATGATAAAAGTATTTAGAAAGTAGAATATGAAAGCATTTTGAAAGTTTAAAAATAACAAGCATGATAAAAATTACTTTTTCTTTGTTGCTACATTTCGCTCAAATTTTACCATGAGCGAAACTTAACACCATTAAACCATGTTTTAGTCTATTGTGGTTTTATGATCATACCTTTGAGAAGTAATTTGCTGGGCTAGTAACCCCTGGGATGCTTAAATGGAAAGAAGTTGGAAATTCTGGCTCTAAGTGAAACAAGGCTGAAAGGGGTAGGCGAGTTTCAGTGGGGAGAAATAAATGGGATTAAGTCAGGAGTATCTGAGAGTTAGAGCTAAGGAAGGTATAGTAATAATGTTGAAGGATCAGTTATGGAAGGAGAAGAAGGAATATAAATGTGTAAATTCAAGGATTATGTGGATTAAAATAAGGGTTGGATGTGTAAAGTGGGTCATAATAAGTGTGTATGCACCTGGAGAAGAAAGGAGTGTAGAGAAGAGAGAGAGAGAGATTTTGGAAGATGGTAAGCGAGTGTGATGGAAGTTTTGAACTAAGAAAGTAATTGCAATAGGAGACCTAAATGCTGAAGTAGGAGAAGCTTTTAGAGAGGTTGTGGTAGGTAAGTTTGGGGTGCCAGGTGTAAATGATAATGGAAGCCCTTTGATAGAACTTTTTATAGAAAGGGGTTTAGTAATTGGTAATACATATTTTAAGAAAACGAGGATAAATAAGTATACAAGATATGATGTAGAGAGTAATGACAGTAGCTTGTTGAACTACGTATTAGTAGATAAAAGCTTCTTGGGTAGACTTCATGATGTACATGTTTATAGAGGGGCCACAGATATATCAGATCACTTTTTAGTTGTAGCTACAGTGAGAGTAAAAGGTAAATGGGATACAAGGAAAACAGAAGCAGCAAGTAAGAGAGAAGTGAAGGTTTATAAACTAAACGAGCAGGCAGTTAGGGTACTCTTGGAGGATAGATGAGCTAGTGAGAGTATAGGCAATGCATGGGGTAAGTTTAATAATGTAGTGTTAGTGTTTTCAGCAGAAGTTTGTGGTTACAGGAAAGTGGGTGCGGGAGGGAAGAAGAGCGATTGGTGGAATGATAATGTAAAGAGAGTAGTAAGAGAAAAAGAATATGAGAGCTGTTTACATAGCAGTAGTGATGCAAGGAGGGAAGAGTATATGGAGAGAAAGAGAGGTTAAGAGAGTGGTAAAGCAATGTAAAAAGACAGAAAATGAGAGAATGGGTGAAATGTTATCAACAAATTTTGTTGAAAATAAGAAAAAAAAAGAGTGAGATTATAAGTTGAGGAAGCCTAGGGAACAAATGGATCTGTCAGTTAAAAATAGCAAAGGAGAGTAATTATATGGAGAGTTAGAGGTATTGGGAAGATGGAGGGAATATTTTGAGGAATTGTTAAATGTTGATGAGGATAGGGAAGTTGTGATTTCGTGTATAGGGCAAGGAGGAATAACATCTTGTAGGAGTGAGGAAGAGCCATTTGTTAGTGCGGAGGAGTTCGTGTAGCAGTGGGTAAAATGAAAGGGGGTAAGGCAGCTGGGATTAATGGGATAAAGATAGAAATGTTGAAAGCAGGTGGATATATAGTTTTGGAGTGGTTAGTGCTACAATTAATAAATGTAGTGAAGAGGGTAAAGTACCTAAAGATTGGCAGAGAACGTGCATAGTTCCTTTGTATAAAGGCAAATGGGACAAAAGAGAGTGCAAAGTTGTAGGGAATAAGTCTGTTGAGTATACCTGGTAAAGTGTATGGTAGTTATTATTGAAAGAATTAAGAGTAAGACGGAGAGCAGGATAGCAGATGAACAAGAAGGCTTTAGGAAGGGTAAAGGGTGTGTGGCATTTATGGATTTGGGAAAGGCAGTGTGGCAGATGTTGCAAATGTATGGAATATGAGGTAGCTTACTGAAAACAGTGAACAGTTTTTACGAGGATAGTGAGGCTCAGGTTAGAGTATATTTGAGAGAGGGAAATTATTTCCCAGTAAAAGTAGGCCATAGACAAGGATGTGTGATGTCACCATGGTTGCTCAATATATTTATAGATGGGGTTGTATGAGAAGTGATGCTCGGGTGTTGGCAAGAGGTGTGGGGTTAAGATAATGACTAACACAAAGTGGGAGTTGTCACAGTTGCTCTTTGCTGATGACACTGTGGTTTTGGGAGATTCTGAATAAAAGTTGCAGAGGTTGGTGGATGAGTTTCGTAGGGTGTGTGTGTATATATATATATATATATATATATATATATATATATATATATATATATATATAAACTGTGTATGTGCGTGTGTGGTCTTTGTGAGTGCGCCCTCACCTAGTTATGGTTGCAGGAGTCGAGTCACAGCTCCTGGCCTCTTCACTGACCACTGCTAGGTCACCCTTCCTGCTCCATGAGCTTTATCATATCTCTTAAAGATATGTTTGGATCCTGCCTCCACAACATTACTTCCCAGACAATTCTAGTTTCCATACTTGCTTGGCTAGGTGTGGGTTCCAAACTGGTGCTGCATACTCTAATATAGACCTAACGTACACTGTGTACAGGGTCCTGAACGATTCCTTACTGAGATATCGTAATGTTGTTCTTAGGTTTGCTAGGCGCCGAGGTGGTGCAGCAGTTATTTGGTTGATATGTGCCTCAGGAGATGTGCCTGGTGTTATACTCATCCCAAGATCCTCTTACTTGAGGTTTGAGTGTGTACTCACCTAGTTGTACTCACCTAGTTGAGGTTGCGGGGGTCGAGTCCGAGCTCCTGGCCCCGCCTCTTCACTGATCGCTACTAGTGAGCCGTGAGCTTTATCATACCTCTGCTTAAAGCTATGTATGGATCCTGTCCACTACATCGCTTCCCAAACTATTCCACTTACTGACTACTCTGTGGCTGAAGAAATACTTCCTAACATCCCTGTGATTCATCTGTGTCTTTAGCTTCCAACTGTGTCCCCTTGTTACTGTGTCCAATCTCTGGAACATCCTGTCTTTGTCCACCTTGTCAATTCCCCTCAGTATTTTGTATGTCGTTATCATGTCCCCCCTATCTCTCCTGTCCTCCAGTGTGTGTGTGTGTGTGTGTGTGTGTAAATATTATAATCATGGGGAGCGCTAAACCCGTAGGATTATACAGCGCATGTGGGGAAGAGGAGATGGAAGGTATTCAGGGTTAATTCAGGGAACTGGAGCACAGATCCATTCCCTAGATCAAGAGCCCCTCACCAACGTCAAGGAACCTCCCTTAAGGGGTATGAATAAACAGAAGGTTGAACGAGGGGAGCGAACAGAGATCTGTAAATTGACAGTTCGACTACCATACCGGCTGCCCAGGTCTCTAATAGGAAGGAGTCGGAAGCAATACCATAATAAACTCCTTCAGAAGCACCAACTGTAGCCCAACTGAACTCCTTTCCTCGGTTCAGGAGCTTTAGCAGTAGACCTACTGCTGTACCCTTCAAGGCCAAGTCGTCTACGGACTTAATCAGTCTTTAAATTTGATAAAGGCAATTTTTAAGCACTACTGCCTTGAAATTGGGTCCATTATTTAGAAACACCCGTACACAGCTGTTTATATAGTTAATTCTGTTACGTTACCAGGAACCTTCATGCTACTAGAGTTGTCAAAAATCTTTGCTCACACACTACAGCATACAGTATATATCTCACTGTTGACTTTTAGAAGCTGCCATTGCAATATTTCTCCCTTGTCGAGGCAGTTTAAAAACTGGGTTTATTTATTCAAAGTTTTAAATATCTTTATTCTTTTGGAACGTAATCTGGAACTTAAAGTTTCCTACTCGAAATACGGATAATATTGTTTATTGATGGTCTGTTTATTGGTGAAATATACGTAAACAAACGATTAAGTATGACTAAATATTCCTGGACAGAAGCTACAGTGCTAGTCACGGCATTATGCCGGGGTGCTCACCCGGCATAATGCCGTGACTAGCACTATGTTCTGTTTGCACTTCAGCCATTGAGTATTATTCCCAAAATATTGAATATACTTTATATGTCCCTCAAATGAATGCATGCGCGCGCACACGCACACACACACGCACACACACACGCACACACACGCACACACACACATACTGTCATACGTAATTAAAACACAAACTAACTTTCAACATTTACTCCCATTGAATCATAAAAAAGCTGTATCATACTAATATTGCAGAGACTGATGTACCGAGACTGATGATAACTCAGGGGATCCGTCACAGTGTAAGGAATTTACCGCTAAGGTGCATACATTTCTCCATACATATTTGAGGTAATGTGGTTTAACACAGTGGTATAATAATTTGGTGTAACACTGTGGTACAGTACTGTGGTATAACACTGTGGTACAGTACTGTGGCACAGTACTGTGGTATAACACTGTGGTACAGTACTGTGGTATAACACTGTGGTACAGTACTGTGGTATAACACTGTGGTACAGTACTGTGGTATAACACTGTGGTACAGTACTGTGGTATAACACTGTGGTACAGTACTGTGATATAACACTGTGGTACAGTACTGTGGTATAACACTGTGGTACAGTACTGTGGTATAACACTGTGCTATAGGACTGTGGTAAAACACTGTGGTACAGTACTGTGGTATAACACTGTGGTACAGTACTGTGGTATAACACTGTGCTATAGGACTGTGGTATAGCACTGTGGTACAGTACTGTAGTATAACACTGTGGTGCAGTACTGTGGTATAACACTGTGGTACAGTACTGTAGTATAACACTGTGCTATATGACTGTGATATAACACTGTGGTACAGTACTGTGGTATAACATTGTGGTACAGTACTGTGGTATAACACTGTGGTACAGTACTGTGGTATAACACTGTGGTACAGTACTGTGGTATAACACTGTGGTACAGTACTGTGGTATAACACTGTGGTACAGTACTGTGGTATAACACTGTGGTACAGTACTGTGGTATAACACTGTGGTACAGTACTGTAGTATAACACTGTGGTACAGTACTGTGGTATAACACTGTGCTATATGACTGTGATATAACACTGTGGTACAGTACTGTGGTATAACATTGTGGTACAGTACTGTGGTATAACATTGTGGTACAGTACTGTGGTATAACATTGTGGTACAGTACTGTGGTATAACACTGTGGTGCAGTACTGTGGTATAACACTGTGGTGCAGTACTGTGGTATAACACTGTGGTACAGTACTGTAGTATAACACTGTGGTACAGTACTGTGGTATAACACTGTGCTATATGACTGTGATATAACACTGTGGTACAGTACTGTGGTATAACATTGTGGTACAGTACTGTGGTATAACATTGTGGTACAGTACTGTGGTATAACATTGTGGTACAGTACTGTGGTATAACACTGTGGTGCAGTACTGTGGTATAACACTGTGGTGCAGTACTGTGGTATAACATTGTGGTACAGTACTGTGGTATAACATTGTGGTACAGTACTGTGGTATAACATTGTGGTACAGTACTGTGGTATAACACTGTGGTACAGTACTGTGGTATAACACTGTGGTACAGTACTGTAGTATAACACTGTGGTACAGTACTGTGATATAACACTGTGGTACAATACTGTAGTATAACACTGTGGTACAGTACTGTGGTATAACACTGTGGTACAGTACTGTGATATAACACTGTGGTACAATACTGTAGTATAACACTGTGGTACAGTACTGTGGTATAACACTGTGGTACAGTACTGTGGTATAACACTGTGCTATAGGACTGTGGTATAGCACTGTGGTACAGTACTGTAGTATAACACTGTGGTGCAGTACTGTGGTATAACACTGTGGTACAGTACTGTGGTATAACACTGGTACAGTAATGTGGTATAACACTGTGGTACAGTACTGTGGTATAACACTGTGGTGCAGTACTGTGGTATAACACTGTGGTGCAGTACTGTGGTATAACACTGTGGTACAGTACTGTGGTATAACACTGGTACAGTAATGTGGTATAACACTGTGGTACATTACTGTGGTACAGTACTGTGGTAAAAACTGTGGTACAGTACTGTGGTATAACACTGTGGTACAGTACTGTTGTATAACAGTGATTTAACACTGGTGCAACAGTGGTTTAACACTGGTATAACACAGTGGTTTAACACTGGTATAACAGTGGTTTAACTCTTGCATAACAGTGGTTTAACTCTGGCATAACAGCGGTTTAACTTTGGCATAACACAGTGGTTTGACTCTGGTATAACACAGTGGTTTAACACTTGTATAACACAGTGGTTTAACACTGATATAACACTTACAACAGTATGATATAACAACGTTTCTATATATTGCTTTTAGGACCAAGTGACTTCAGGGGTTAAGGGATAGTTATAGCATCAGGTTTCCACTGGCCTTGTGCTGTACCAATCTCCACCTCCATCAGCTGTTCATCTGTTGTATCTGGACTTCCTCTTTACAGGAAAGATCCCCGAAAATGCTGCAGAAGAACAGCACTGTCACAGGTGGGAGTGCAGCTCACTGGCTGCTTGAAATTGTCAAACTATTCACTTCCTGTTAGATCAGGGATAAAGATACCTAACTGTTCACTTAAACTAGATTACTTGTGACACTAAGTTTGAGTCTATAAAAGTTCCTGACTTACAAAATGAGTAGCAGCATGAAGATATAGATACCAAAGAATTCCCAGAAAAGGGAATTAATGTACAATTGTTATGCATTGTATCACACATTGGATTACTCCTGCATAATGAAGTTGATACGTTAAGCAAAAAATGTACCATGAAGGAAAATACAGCAAGTTGGATGAATCTTATTGTGGCTAGCTGGCCCAGTGGCTACCGCGTCGGTCTGGAGTTTTGTGACTCTCTGATCGCGGGTTCAAACCCCACCCGTGGTATGGTGTGTTTGCAATCGTGTCATTACGATCTCGTGAGTCAAGTAACGTTTGTGTATCTGTGTCTAGCATTACGAACAGTATTATTAGAGAAGTAAATAATGAAACTGATTATGGGAATATAGTTAGAAGACTAAGTAGATCGTAGATCTATAACCCACTATGATAACATGAACGTAGATAAGTTTATGGAGCAATTTGCAATGTGAACACTGACTAATGTTGTAGTGGCCAGACTTAGTCTTGGTTACAAGTACTTCTGGCAGTTTGACAGACACACAGATGGATCAAACCAAATGTGAAGTATGTGGCCAACTCTATGGCCACTGTCTTGAACAACTCTATGGTCACTGTCTTGAACAACTCTATGGTCACTGTCTTGAACAACTCTATGGTCACTGTCTTGAACAACTCTATGGTCACTGTCTTGAACAACTCTATGGTCACTGTCTTGAACAACTCTATGGTCACTGTCTTGAACAACTCTATGGTCACTGTCTTGAACAACTCTATGGTCACTGTCTTGAACAACTCTATGGTCACTGTCTTGAACAACTCTATGGTCACTGTCTTGAACAACTCTATGGTCACTGTCTTGAACAACTCTATGGTCACTGTCTTGAACAACTCTATGGTCACTGTCTTGAACAACTCTATGGTCACTGTCATGAACAACTCTATGGTCACTGTCATGAACAACTCTATGGTCACTGTCTTGAACAACTCTATGGTCACTGTCTTGAACAACTCTATGGTCACTGTCTTGAACAACTCTATGGTCACTGTCTTGAACAACTCTATGGTCACTGTCTTGAACAACTCTATGGTTCACTTATTAAGGAATATAGACATTGTGTAATAAGTTGTGTGATATTTTAAGATTCCTTATTAATGAAAATAAGATATCAGACATATGAAACAAACTTTCTAAATTTGCTTTTAACAGTGAGCTGTAGATACAAATCCAGATGTACCCGTGATAATCCATTTGCTATTGCACTACCGTCCACAGGATGCCTATGGGGTGAACTACCTGCTTTGGTGGCAAAATCTAATGTGAACTACCAAGCAACACTGCCACAACTGTGTCAAGCAACCATTGATTAACTACCTATTAGACAACCAAAAAAGAACTGCAACTTAAAAATCACCTTTTTGCCTCCACCATCAAACTAGGATGAGCCTAAGCTGCCATTTCTCTAGTATTCCTAGAGGTAGATGGCCTAGGAAAGCATTTAGTGCTCTAGTTATCATCAAAGATGTCTTACTGCACTTACCGCTTCCACAGCAGGTTCCTTGATTCTGGTAAAGTGCTCTTGATCTAAGGGATCATGTGTCATAGAGCCTCTTCTAAGCTTAGAGCTTTCTTATGAACGTAAAAATAAGGGCTCTACTACGTATTTTAAGTTTACAAGGAGTAATCTTGTGATATCATAGCAAGAGTTATTTCTTAACCTCATATCTACATCCCCTCCCCCCCCCCAAAAAAAAAAAAACGGGGACAACCTGATTTTAAATGGTATACAATTCCGACACGTTGATGAGCGAAACACGTGCAGCAGTTGTGTATCTTTACTGTCGAAACGTTTCGCTTGTAAAGGAGAGTTCTTCAGTCGAATACGGGCAATTATAATACTGGGGACAGTAAATCTCTGGCCTCTGTTTTACGATGTGGGATGGACCACCACCTTTGAATGTGGAGGGACTGGTTGTCTCAAAATTAAATCTGTGTAGACAGTAAAGATTCTTAAGTGTTGCACATAAGTCTTACACATCAGAATCCATATGAGAATGTTGCATATACGTCTTACACATCAGAATCCATATGAGTGTTGCAAATACGTCTTACACATCAGAATCCATATGAGAATGTTGCACATACGTCTTAGACATCAGAATCCATGAGTGTTGCACACGTCTTACACATCAAAATCCATATGTGTTGCACATACGTCTTACACATCAGAATCCATATGAGAATATTGCACATACGTCTTACACACCGGAATCCATATGAGAATGTTTCACATACGTCTTACACCTCAGAATCCATATGAGTGTGTTGCACATACGTCTTACACATCAGAATCCATGAGTGTTGCACATACGTCTTACACATCAGAATCCATGAGTGTTGCACATACGTCTTACACATCAGAATCCATGAGTGTTGCACATACGTCTTACACATCAGAATCCATATGAGAGTGACATCCATGGAAACAGAACAAATATCCCAGCTAATGCATACCAAGTCCTCATCCAGTGGACAATAAACAATATATTGCTCGGAGAAAATAAATTTCCACTAGAAATTGCCCTCTGTTTTTAATGGTTTAAATAGATTACCTCCCATTTTCCAGACGTCGTATGATCCCAATAAATTAAACACCTCCCCGTGGGGAGGTGCTAAATCTATACCGAGATTATTTGCTGAGAAGAATTTACTTCTTCCTAGATTAAGAACTATCATGTTATTATCTAGGTGCATGAATCATGGATAGAAAAGCAGAAGACGCTCTTCATACCTTCCACTCCTTCCTGCCACTGATAGCCAGAAGGGAAGAAAAAGATATCAAATAATTGAAAAAAATCGCATGGAATTAACAGGAGTGATAGAATTGGATGGGAGACGTAAATTACGACTACTAAATTAGTACTGTTTCTGCTACTCCTCCTGGCTACTACCAGATCTGCCACAACTATTACAACCATCTCTGCCTACCATTAACTTAGTTGCTTTGTTGCCAACTGATCATCCTGCTTCAGTTGCTGAACAAATATCAGGAATGTGTTGACTTCAGACTGTCCCATCTGTTGAATGCACAAGTCGATCCACATTCGATTAATGTGGGTTTAGTGAGTGGTAGAGTGATGTAATGAGTGTACTGTGCAACATTTCGCCCCAGGGCTCTGGTGGCCTGGTGGATAACGCTCTCGCTTCACACGGTGAGGGCCTGGGTTCGATTCCCAGCCAGAGTAGAAACATTGGACGTGTTTCTTTCCACCTGTTGTCTATGTTCCCCATCAGTAAAATGGGTACCTGGGTGTTAGTCGACTGGTGTGGGTCGCATCCTGGGACACTGACCTAAGGAGGCCTGGTCACAGACCGGGCCGCGGGGGCGTTGACCCCCGGAACTCTCTCCAGATAAACTCTCCAGATAAGCCCTCTCTCACCTTATTGGTCACTACAAATTATTAAAACGTTTTATGAAATACAAAACAATTTTGACTGACCCAGCGATCTCTAATGACAGATTTATACAGAACACGTAGGTCCTGAGGGCTCTGGCATCTCCTCCCACTAGGCTATGTAGCATCGAGCTCAATCCTATACATGTAAAATCCCTTTCCAGCTGGTTCTTAAACGACAAAATTGTATTTGCGTTTACAACACTAACGGCTAGTTTATACCTTTCTGCTATAATTCTTTTAGCAAAACCTTCACGTTCGTGTTTATTTTTTTTTATTTTTTACAAAGGGTTTGACAAGGTTAGATTAAGGATCCCTAGCTTTATTGACAAGCTATTTACAGGTTAAGGATTCCTAACTTTATTGACAAGCTATTTACAGGTTAAGGATTCCTAACTTTATTGACAAGCTAAGAGCTGTTACCTACATCAGCTCATTTGAAAGCATTTTTATTGTTATGAGACATACAAGTAGGGAACAGGATGAAGTTGGAGTCATCTGTGGGTTTCTTCCTTGTAGTTGCATTCCATTATGTATAGTAATGGACTCATTCAGCACCCCAAAAGGGTTTTCATGTTTGACTATCTCAAAGTCATTCACTATCTCTAAGGGTTGAACGAGATCTCAAAATTGTTTCCGCTTCCCAGGAGAAAAAATTGATTTCTTTGAGTCTTTCTTCCTAATGTTTTCTTCTGAGTGAAGGTACAGCTTTAGCAGCTCTTTTTTTTTTTTGTACTATCTCAAGTTTATCTTCGTTTTTTTTCTAATTTAATGATAAAAACTGGACGGCATATTTATGATGCGGTCTAATAACTGAATTGGTGTCTTGTAGTTCCTCTTTTAAGTTTTCCAGCAGTGAAACCCAGGATTCTGAGAGCTTTGCTTCTGGTAGATAGGTATCAACTGGTTCTTTTGAGGCTGTTGTTTAAGATTACTCTAAGGTTCTTTTCCTGTCTCGGTTACAGCCCGTTGCCAAACATTTTGTATTTACGTATGAGATTGTTATTCCCAAAATCCTTGTTTTGCCGCCAGTCCATGCTGAACCTCGTCTTCCAGGTCTCCGAACACAGCGCCAATCTGTTCGGCTTGCGATGTAAGTGGTTTAAAAAACCGTCAAGTTGAAGAAAAGGACACTACTGATGAAGCGTTTCG
The DNA here is from genome assembly GCF_038502225.1 of Cherax quadricarinatus. Classification (NCBI taxonomy): domain Eukaryota; kingdom Metazoa; phylum Arthropoda; class Malacostraca; order Decapoda; family Parastacidae; genus Cherax; species Cherax quadricarinatus. The sequence goes on from NC_091358.1 coordinate 2,999,184, forward strand.
CCAACCAGTGGATTCTTCAGTCAAATACTTCAATTCAGTCGCTCCAAGTACTCAATCTGCTTCACATAACTTTTTCTGAATTTGGAGTCCGTGAAATTTTGCTATCCTAGATGTTAGCCTCGAGGTCATTTATATACTCTGTGAAGAGAACTGGATCAAGATCCGATCCCACTATATGTCTCAGTTACTTATCCAAAGCATGAACTTTCTCGCCTATTCCCCATTCTTTCATTTAGACCGTCAGTCATCAATGGGTCTCGTTATATTAATAATCTCCACAGTGGCAAGAAGAACCAATAGAAAAAGGTCGAGAATAAAACCCTGAAAATCCTCCAGTAACATAAAAGTCCTCCGAAAAATATCTTGTAAATTAATAAAAAAAATCATACCAGGATGAAATTATAAACATGACTGAATTATTTCATGCACCTAAATCAAAAGTCTCTAAAATCCTATAATTTAAGATATCTGGAGTACAGGCGTGAAAGATAAGCTGTAATTTTTGATCACGATAAATCGTAAATGATTTTTAGTACAAATCTACACACTGATGTAACTCCTTACGGTAACAGTTTAGCCCTAATGAAAAACAGAGGTACAGTACAGCTGTTTGAGGCGTTTTGTACATCATTTTTTTAGCTGTAATTTGCATATAAGTAAATGCATTCCCAAATTCTTAAGAAACAAGTAAAGTATGATAATTTTAAACCAATTTTTTGCTCTAAACAGCATTTTAACGACAAAGTTAAGTATATCGTGAAAAAAAAATAGTGCCAAATGGAAAATTGTATACGCCTTTAGAAAATTTTATCTGATCCATGGCTGTGGTGCCTATGTCGGATTGTGGTGACCAGGGGACCAGGTCACCAGACCAGGTAACCTGGTCAGATGACCTGGTCTGGCCCTAGGAAACATTATATAGTGGGTATTAGGTAAGTTGTAAGTGATACCAACCCTGGGTGAGAGATCCAGACATAAGTGACCCCTGTCAAAGTGACACCCCCTAGGTGACACCCCCTAGGTGACACCCCCTAGGTGACAAACTAAATCCAGCCATACTACACAAACTACACTACAAAAATCACGCCACACTACACAAACCACGCCACACGAACTACGCCACACAAGCCACATTACACTACACAAACCGCGCAACACTACACAACCCACGCCACACTACACAAACCGCGCCACACTACACAAACCACGCTACATAACCCACGCCACACTACACAAACCGCGCCACACTACACAAACCACGCTACATAACCCACGCCACACTACACAAACCACGCCACACTACACAACCCACGCCACACTACACAAACCACGCCACACTACACAAACCACGCCACACCAACCACGCCACACAAGCACCATAACACAAGAGCTACAAGGCAACGTTAATTTAGGTGTAATTAAAGTGTGGGTGACTGAGGAGGGAGGGGCAGGAGAAGAGAGCAGTAATCACAGATTAGGTTACTGTACATTGCTAACGACACACATGCTGCTGGCCCCCATGTTGTACTCACCTATTTGTAGTTGCAGGGGATGAGTCACATTCACCCAGTCCTGCTTCTTCCTTAAAATGAAAATTTCAAAAAAGCGATAATGTTGTGAAATATTCAAGTTTCTTAGTGTATGTAAACTGTTTCTGTTTTTTTTTTTTTTTTTTTGAAAGACGAAAGGTTACTATATATTTCCTTCTTTTCACTTTACATCTAACATAATGCACTTTACACTTTCACTTAAACCTATCTTCACAACCTACTAATATGTCAGGAGGACAAATCACTGATCCAGCCAACAGTGGTTTCCTTGGCGCTTCTCTCAGGTCCAACGATATTGATGTGATTCTAGGAAAAAATCTCTGACATCGGGATGCTGGAAATCCAGACTGGAGATATTGATGCACATGATGCCTTCTAGCTAGTCATCAGATGTGTGTCCCTCTCAGTGGAAGACTCTTGCTGTTCCAGCGCTGAAATCCATTGCAGTGTTGGCCTACAAATAGCTCCGGTGGGACAGCCCCTTGGCTGAAAAGGCGTATAACAACATTTAACTGCTTCAACATCTAACAGGAAGATTGTCCATCTTAAACTGTGAGAGCACATCACTCTAGGGACTTCCTCATATCAGTTCTCATTTCGGCAATGGGAACACGTCTCGACCCACAAACCCTCCAGACTGCAGTGGCTCTCTGCCACCATGCCCACAATCAGCCAGAATATACATTAATTTGAGGAGCTGCGTATGCCAACCAATATGGTTTACATGGTTTAAACTGCTCCAAAACTCCAAAACCAAGAGTTGGCATGCGAGACACAGTGACGTCTGAATGCCCGACTGCTTGGCCGCTAACGTTTCCAGAAAACTTTAACCTTTCAATGCGACTTTCTGATATTTTATTCTTCCTGGTGATAACATTTTCCAGAATTTGCTCTAACCTTCATTCACAAATTTCTAAAGAAATTTCTCCTGAGAGAGAGATCACCAATCCCAAACTTTCAACAATTCTCATAATCCTGCTAATCGCCCTGATGGAATCACCATCTATCCCAGGAAGAACGTCAAACTCTTAACATGGGACTAAATCTGTGTTTCGACTCTAGCTGGTACCAAAATTCCTTTAAAACAGGAGTTCCCAACCTGCGGCCCAAGGGCTGCATGTGGCCGTTCTAGGAAAGGAATACGGCCCTCACATGAAATTATAAATTCACTTTTATGTAAGTACCACACTGCATAGTGTCAATAGTTACAAAATATTGATATTATTCATAAAAATTACAGAAATTACAAAATGTGGCCCCCTCCTTTAAATTTTCCTGTTCAATTTTTTTCCATCCATACTAAAAGGCTGTGGACTACGGTTTTAAAGCTTCTAGTAACAGGAAGAAATTGTTCATCACAGGGAAGAAAAACTCAACAACTACAAGGACTTGGCTCATCAGTACCAATTTGTTCCAGTGGTATCAGAGGCCCTGAGATCATTGCGCTAAAAGTGAAACACTTTTCCTAAAAGAACTAGATTCCAGGCTCATTAACATCATTGAAGGTCCAGTGGCAGACACGTTCATGTTCCAGCGTCTCAGAGGGACCAGTCAAAGGGAATATGTTTGATGAATTCTCGGTTCGAATCCAGCTTTGGAGGAGATTGATAATAATATTTAATAAGTTGTCTTATTTGTACATATATAAATACATATTTAATAAATAATCCACAACTTTATATATATATAATATTCGTCAGAAAAAAATGAAAGTTTTTCGTTCCTTGCATTACATTTTTACCTAAATTTACTGTGTGTTGTACAGATGTCCCGTGTTACTGTACTTCTGGATACTGTACTGGAGGTAAACGTACCCTCTTGGTAAGGACTACTCAAGCCACCAACACCACTACTACTACTACTACTACTATCGATAGCGTAGTTGGCACTTAACGTGATCTTCCTGATGTATATGCTCAACAAACATCAGTAATCCACTGACTCTAGTTTGCCCCAATGTAATGTCGACTTGATTCCTATGTCTCCTGAGTGCTGGTATTTTTATCTGTTCCTTAAAAGCTATAATTCATCTAACTTCAAGTTTCTTTTCACTCTTTTGAGTTATTAACTGAAGTTGTACCTCAAATATACCTTTAACATCATCGTAGATTCAACAAGTTCTTTTCGTAGCATTCGTTTCTTTTGAGATAAGTGGTTAGGTCCTCTGAGTCTTCATATAGCTTTCTTCTTAGTTATGGAGTGAGCATGGTAGCTCTTCTCTGTACCCTCTCCAATGATGGTACAAGCATGGTAGCTCTTCTCTGTACCCTCTCCAGTGATGGTACAAGCATGGTAGCTCTTCTCTGTACCCTCTCCAGTGATGGTACAAGCATGGTAGCTCTTCTCTGTACCCTCTCCAGTGATGGTACAATCATGGTAGCTCTTCTCTGTACCCTCTCCAGTGATGGTACAAGCATGGTAGCTCTTCTCTGTACCCTCTCCAGTGGTGGTGCAAGCATGGTAGCTCTTCTCTGTACCCTCTCCAGTGATGGTACATGCATGGTAGCTCTTCTCTGTACCCTCTCCAGTGATGGTACAAGCATGGTAGCTCTTCTCTGTACCATCTCCAGTGATGGTTCAAGCATGGTAGCTGTTCTCTGCACCCTCTCCAGTGGTGGTACAAGCATGGTAGCTGTTCTCTGCACCCTCTCCAGTGGTGGTGCAAGCATGGTAACTGTTCTCTGTACCCTCTCCAGTGGTGGTACAAGCATGGTAGCTGTTCTCTGTACCCTATCCAGTGATGGTACAAGCATGGTAACTTCTCTATACCATCCCCAGTGATGGTACAAGCATGGTAGCTCTTCTCTGTACCCTCTTCAGTGATGGTACAAGCATGGTAGAAATTCTCTGTACCCTCTTCAGTGATGGTTCAAGCATGGTAGCTCTTCTCTGTACCCTCTCCAGTGGTGGTACAAGCATGGTAGCTCTTCTCTGTACCCTCTCCAGTGATGGTACAAGCATGGTAGCTATTCTCTGTACCCTCTCCAGTGATGGTTCAAGCTTGGTAGCTCTTCTCTGTACCCTCTCCAGTGGTGGTACAAGCATGGTAGCTATTCTCTGTACCCTCTCCAGTGGTGGTACAAGAATTGTAGCTTCTCTGTACCCTCTCCAGTGATGGTACAAGCATGGTAGCTCTTCTCTGTACCCTCTCCAGTGATGGTACAAGCATGGTAGCTCTTCTCTGTACCCTCTCCAGTGATGGTACAAGCATGGTAGCTCTTCTCTGTACCCTCTCCAGTGATGGTACAAGCATGGTAGCTCTTCACTGTACCCTCTCCAGTGATGGTACAAGCATGGTAGCTCTTCTCTTTACCCTCTCCAGTGATGGTACAAGCATGGTAGCTATTCTCTGTACCCTCTTCAGTGATGGTACAATCATGGTAGCTCTTCTCTGTACCCTCTCCAGTGATGGTACAAGCATGGTAGCTCTTCTCTGTACCCTCTCCAGTGATGGTACAAGCATGGTAGCTCTTCTCTGTACCCTCTCCAGTGGTGGTGCAAGCATGGTAGCTCTTCTCTGTACCCTCTCCAGTGGTGGTACAAGCATGGTAGCTCTTCTCTGTACCCTCTCCAGTGATGGTACAAGCATGGTAGCTCTTCTCTGTACCCTCTCCAGTGGTGGTCAAGCATGGTAGCTCTTCTCTGTACCTCTCCAGTGATGGTCAAGCATGGTAGCTTTCTCTGTACCCTCTCCATGGTGGTACAAGCATGGTAGCTATTCTTGACCCTCTCCAGTGGTGGTACAAGATGTAGCTTCTCTGTACCCTCTCCAGTGGTGGTACAAACATGGTAGCTTTTCTGTACCCTCATCCAGTGATGGTACAAGCATGATAATCTCTTTTCTGTAGCCCTTCCTCCAGTGATGGTACAAGCATGGTAGATATTCTCTGTACCCTCTCCAGTGATGGTTCAAGCATGGTAACTCTTCTCTGTACCCTCTCCAGTGGTGGTACAAGCATGGTAGCTATCTCTGTACCCTCTCCAGTGATGGTCAAGCATGGTAATTCTCTGTACCCTCTCCAGTGATGGTTCAAGCTTGGTAGCTCTTTTCTGTACCCTCTCCAGTGGTGGTACAAACATGGTAGCTATTCTCTGTATCCTCTCCAGTGGTGGTACAAGCATGGTAGCCATTCTCTGTACCCTCTCCAGTGGTGGTACAAGATGTACTTCTCTTACCTCCCAGTGATGGTACAAGCATGGTAGCTCTTCTCTGTACCCTCTCAGTGATGGTACAAGCATGGTAGCTATTCTCTGTACCCTCTCCAGTGATGGTCAAGCATGGTAGCTCTTTCTGTACCCTCTCAGTGGTGGTACAAGCATGGTAGCTCTTTCTGTACCCTCTCAGTGATGGTTCAAGCATTGGTAGCTTTCTCTGTACCCTCCCCAGTGTGGTACAAGCATGGTAGCTCTTCTCTGTACCCTCTCCAGTGATGGTACAAGCATGGTAGCTCTTCCCTGTACCATCTCCAGTGATGGTTCAAGAATGGTAACTCTTACCTGTACCCTCTCCAGTGGTGGTACAAGCATGGTAGCTATTCTCTGTACCCTCTCCAGTGGTGGTGCAAGCATGGTAACTGTTCTCTGTACCCTCTCCAGTGGTGGTACAAACATGGTAGCTGTTTTCTGTACCCTCTCCAGTGATGGTACAAGCATGGTAGCTATTCTCTGTACCCTCTTCAGTGGTGGTACAAGAATGGTAGCTCTTCTCTGTACCCTATCCAGTGATGGTACAAGCATGGTAACTTCTCTATACCATCCCCAGTGATGGTACAAGCATGGTAGCTCTTCTCTGTACCCTCTTCAGTGATGGTACAAGCATGGTAGCTATTCTCTGTACCCTCTCCAGTGATGGTTCAAGCTTGGTAGCTCTTCTCTGTACCCTCTCCAGTGGTGGTACAAGCATGGTAGCTCTTCTCTGTACCCTCTCCAGTGATGGTACAAGCATGGTAGCTATTCTCTGTACCCTCTCCAGTGGTGGTACAAGAATGGTAGGTCTTCTCTGTACCCTCTCCAGTGGTGGTACAAGCATGGTAGCTCTTTTCTGTATCCTCTCCAGTGATGGTACAAACATGGTAGCTCTTCTCTGTACCCTCTCCAGTGATGGTTCAAGCATTGTAGCTCTTCTCTGCACCTTCTCCAGTGGTGGTACAAGCATGGTAGCTCTTCTCTGTACCCTCTCCAGTGATGATACAAGAAGGGTAGTCTTCTCTGTACCCTCTCCAGTGATGGTACAAGCATGGTAGCTCTTTTCTGTACCCTCTCCAGTGATGGTACAAGCATGGTAGCTCTTTTCTGTACCCTCTCCAGTGATGGTTCAAGCATTGTAGCTCTTCTCTGTACCCTCTCCAGTGGTGGTACAAGCATGGTAGCTCTTCTCTGTACCCTTTCCAGTGGTGGTACACGCATGGTAGCTCTTCTCTTTACCCTCTTCAGTGATGGTACAAGCATGGTAGCTTCTCTGTACCCTCTCCAGTGATGGTACAAGCATGGTAGCTTCTCTGTACCCTCTCCAGTGATGGTACAAGCATGGTAGCTTCTCTGTACCCTCTCCAGTGATGGTACAAGCATGGTAGCTTCTCTGTACCCTCTCCAGTGATGGTACAAGCATGGTAACTTCTCTGTACCCCCTCCAGTGATGGTACAAGCAAGGTAATTTCTCTGTACCCTCTCTCCAGTAAAATGGCTAACAAGCATAGTGTAGATTATCTCTGTACACTCAGTGATGGTACAAGCAAGGTAATTTCTCTGTACCCTCTCCAGTCTGGGCAGCATTTTCAGAACGTGGTCTAACAAGGGCATTATAGAATGTCAGTATTATCTGTGCTGTTCATCGCACGAGATTTTTACTTAAGAAACGTAAGATTCTGTTTGTGGGTTAGGTGGGTAATGTGATTTGCATATTATGGGTCATGTGGGTGTTGTGGGTGCTGTGGGGGGTGTTGTGCGTGCTGGGGGGGGGGTGCGTGCTGTGGAGAGTGTTGCAGGTGTTCTAACTGATGTGGGTGATGTGGATTTTGTGGGTGTTGTAGGTGTTGTGGGTGATGTGGGTTGTGGGTGATGTGGGTTGTGGGTGAACACTCGTGGGTCCAGTATGTTCCACACATTTAATCATAAATCAATGAACGCAGGCAACTTGAGAGGGAGGGAGAGAGAGAGAGAGAGAGAGAGAGAGAGAGAAAGAGAGAAAGAGAGAGAGAGAGAGAGAGAGAGAGAGAATGAGAGAGAAGAGAGAGAAAGAGAGAGAGAGAGAGAAGAGAGAGAGAGAGAGAAGAGAGAGAGAGAGAGAGAGAGAAGAGAGAGAGAGAAGAGAGAAAGAGAGAGAGAAAGAGAGAGAGAGAAGAGAGAGAGAGAGAGAGAGAGAGAGAGAGAGAGAGAGAGAGAGAGAGAGAGAGAGAGAGAGAGAGAGAGAGAGAGAGAGAGAGGAGAGAGAGGGAGGGGGAGGGAAAGATGGAGGAGGAGGAGAGAGAAGAAATGGGGAGAGAGGAAGGGGGAAGGAGGTGAAGGAGATAGGGAGACGGGAGGGGACAGAGGAAAGGGATAATGGAGACAAATTACTTTCATGTGGGATATCATTTTAACCTTTTGTAATTATTTTTTACGCAGCTATATTTCGTGATATGGAATGTCAGGCATTTAATATATTTCTCTCTCACTCATTCTCTCTCTCTCGTTTGCGTGTCTATATATATATATATATATATATATATATATATATATATATATATATATATATATATATATATATATATATATATATATATATATATTTCATTTTTTAAATTATTCATTAGACACACATAACGTTTTGGATTTTTCTTTATCCTTCAACAAAATCGATTTTTTTCACAATAATACTGAAATACAATATTGAAATATCACACTAATAAAAATACTAACACAGTTTGAGTTATTAAAAATGAATAACAGAAATATTGCATAATTATTTGCAAGGAAAACAACTGTGCTATTATAAAGAAAATTTAATACACAGGTAGTTAATGGTAAATGCCAATAAGAAAACTGAAAATTAAGCTCCCAGTGAGCGAAACGTCTCGTAAGAAATCTTCTGAGCGTTTCATACTGGTATTTCACAATCTGTCTGTATTGATATGCCTTACACACGTACTAACTTTATCTTGGTGAATTATATTTCCTCAAACTATGTTGCTACGATCCCTTCTTTTTTCTACTCTCGAACACACCTCTATTTTTAGTTTAAATGTTGATATACCACAGCTGTAGACTCCACTACTGAACTAGCTAATGCTGTTACCCCTTCCCTAGACAGTAGCATCTCATCCCTGGCTTACACGTAGTTCCTGCTGCAGAAATGATCCCAGTTATCTCTACATAATGCTATAACGTCCTTAGCACGGTTGTGAAGCCAGAAATTAACAGCACCTGCACTGAACAACTGCTCGTTTCCATCACTGAAAGCAGAAAGGCACCCCAAATGACAGTGATCGTGCCTTTCTTCCTATGTAAGTCTAATCCTGCGTTATGCCTGGGATGCAGGTCCTCTCTCCTGTGCTACTCAACATCATTTTCTTCGGGTTAGTAGGTAAGACACATGGGCAACAGATTGTTTCAGACTATGAAACAGAATTTTTCTCCAGGCTGAGGGACTAACAGCCTCATATCTACGACTTCAAGGGTAATGGACTGATTACATCGTCTTCACATCTCTACTGCTCCTGCCTACTTTCTGTACTCGACTGAAGAAACCTACTGTGTAGGCGAAACGTTTCGGAATAAAGATACCTAACTGTTGCC